>NC_058133.1:118616134-118628140 GCF_016433145.1 Gracilinanus agilis
TATATATATATATATATATATATATGTATATGTATATGTATATATATATACACACATATATACATATTTTATACATAAACATATATTTTATATATAATATACATACATTTTATATATAATATATATGAATATTTTATATACACACACTTTTTTTCCAGATTACCTATTGGTACAATTTTCAATAATCATTTTTGGACATTTGTGATCCATGCTTTCTTCCTCTCTCTCACTCTTCCCCCTTCCCCAAGATAGCAGGGAATATGATATAGGTTGTACATGTTATCATATAATACATATTTCCACATTCATTATGATGTGAAATAAGAAAGATCACTCATAATAGAGAAAAATTCGTTGAGGAAATAAAATGAAGAATGGTTTACTTCAATCTGCATTTAGACTCCATCGGTTCCTTCTATGGCGATGGGTAGACTTTTATACCATGAGTCCCTTGGAGTTGTCCTGGTTCCTTGCCTTGTCGACAATAGTTAAGTCATTCACAGTTGATCATTGTACACTAGTGTTGTTACTGTATATAATATTCTCCTGGTTCTGTTCAATTCACTTTGTATCAGTTCATATAAAGTCTTTCCAGTTTTTTTTGTGATCATCTTGTTTGTAATTTCTTAAGGCACAAAAGCATTCTATTACAATCATATATGCCACAACTTATAATCAATCATTCCCCAACTGATGGGCATCCCTTCGATTTCCAGTTCTTTGCCAACACAAAAAGAATTGCTACAAATAATGTTTTTGTACAAATAGGTCCTTTCCCCCTATCTTGATCTCTCTGGGATACATACAAGTCAAAGGGTATGTACAGTTTTGTGGACCTTTGGGCATGGTTCCAAATTGCTCTCCAGAATGATTATATCAGTTCGCAGCTCCACCAACAGTGTATTAGGATCCCAATTTTCCAATATCCCTTCCATCATTGATCATATCCCTTTTCTGTCACATAAGCCAGTGTGACAGGTGTGAGGTGGCACGGAGCTGTTTCAATTTGCATTTCTATAATTAATAGAGCTTCCTCACTTATATGAATGAAGACGTTGGACTGCCTGATTTCATGAATTTCTGTAACTTCTCATTTTGACATTCAGTGGTTCTGTGAGGATTGTTCTGAAATCCAGTGAAGAGAGTGGCCACCAGAGGGCAATAGAATGTAGGCGATGGGAAAGATTAAGGCAATTTGTTGCCATGACAAATACAGATGCTATTGAAAGGTCTACATGTAGGTATGATATTTCTAAAGCAAAAACTAGGACAAGTATCTTACAAATGTTATATCTTTTTCGGTTGGCTTCTTTTCTTAAAATCAGGATTATCGGTATCTACAAGAAGTGCCTCTGATGCAACAAGAGCATGTTGCAGAAGTGAGACATGAATTCTGGAGTCAGTCGATAAGAATTTATTAAGTACCTACTTACTGTCAGCTAGTTCATAGATGTGGCACAGTGGATAGAGTGCTGAACCTGGAGTCAGAAAAACTCATCTTCCTTAGTTCATATCCAGTATCAGACATTTACTAGCTGTGTGACCTTGGACAAGTCACTTAACCTTGTTTCCCTCAGCTTCCTTATCTGTAAAATGAGCTGAAAGAAATGGCAAACCACTCCAGTATCTTTATAAAAACAACAACAACAAAAACTCCAAATGGAGTCATGAAGAGTCAACTGAGAATGAAAAAACTGAACAAAACAATTGTTAGACTCGGTGTCAAGTATTAGACAAGGATCCAGGTTTGAATCTTGCTTCTGACTCTTCTTAGCTATATGTATGTGTCTTTGTACAAGCCTATGAATTTCTTTGGCTTTTGATTTCTTCATCTATAAAATTAAGGAGTTGGACTAGATGGCTTTTGAGTTTTCTTTTAGCTTTAAATTGATGCTTTATGAGTTTCATCTTCCTCCTCTGGAAAATAATCAAGATAATAAAAGCATTTTTTCTTCCTCTGAAATGTATTTTGGATCCACATTTTCCTCTCTGTTTCTATAAACACCACTTTTCAGGCTCTCATCCAGAGGTGTTCTGGTAAATGTTTATCAATCAGCTCTCCAGGAAAATGTAAGCAAGACACACTTTAAAGTCTAATCTGCATTATTAGCATTTTCTTCACCACTTTTTTGTGTTTAGGCAATCATAAAAACAATAAATCATGCCCTGGTTTTTAGACTTTGCCAATTTCCAAGGGGATAAATTGTCACACTGAAAATTTAACAATTGGCTTTTGCATGTGCTGGTTGCAACAGACCTTTGGCCCTCCTATCACATCCTACTGAGCTTTCCTGAGTCCTGGCTGGACAGGCCAAAATCTTAACAATTTAAAGCTTCAAATTCAGTTAGGGTGCCTTTCTCTTTGGATACTGTAAGTTATTATAAGGAGTTATCCATTTACAAGTGAGGCATCTTGGGATCAAAGACGGACAAAGATAAAAGATGCTCAATATTATTTGTCCATGTAGAATTCCACAGTCACATCTCAGAGTTAAGATTCAAATTTGAGCCCCTGAACCCCAAGACTAGGACCTTTTTCCGTATACTATTCTGTCTTGCTAATGATAAAATTCAATGGCTCTGAGATATTCATTCTCTCTCGTTCTCTCTCTGTCTCTCTCTCTGTCTCTGTCTCTCTCTCTCTCTCTGTCTCTCTCTCTCTCTGTCTCTGTCTGTCTGTCTGTCTGTCTGTCTGTCTGTCTGTCTCTCTCTCTCTCTCTGTCTCTCTGTCTGTCTGTCTCTCTCTGAAGGTTTTAATCACCTGTGGCTGGAGGTGGGGAAAGAGGGAGAATTTGGATAATTAAACATCCAAAGATAATCCAAAAATATCATTGAGGCAATATTTTGAAGTTTCTGCTCCATCTAACTTTTTCCCAATTCTCTTCTGCTCAACAAGGACATCAGCTCAGTAGAGTCAAACAAACTGTTATGAATATCATCTTTTTTTACCTTTCTTATTTTTCTGCCTCTGCTATTACAAATCAAATAGGAAGAAACAGTATACTCCTTTGGTGGAGTTTTGGATTTCCTTTTCCTTCAATTTTCATTTTAGCATTATTTGATTTGTGGCTACTTTTGGTCACAATTTGCAAAACATAGTGATAAGAGCTAACATTTATATAATGCTTTAAGGTTTGTGAAGCGCTTTACAAATATTACCCCACAAATATTTATCCTCACAACAACCCTGGGAGATAGGTGCTATTATTATTCCCATTTTCCAGCTGAAGAAATTGAGGCAGAGAAAGGTTACATGATGTCAGGTGATATTGCCTGGGTGACTTGCCAAGATAACAGAGTTAGTAAGTGTCTGAAGTGAGACTTGAACTCAGGACTTCCTGACTCCAAGGTTCAGCTCTCTTGCTTCCTCCATGCCACATAGCTCTAGTGATATTTCCCCAGGGTTCCCTCCTAGGCCAATCTGCATTCCACTGGACTGGTCAGAACTATCACTAGCTAATTCTGTGTGCTCAGCAAGATTATAGAATTATGCCTCTTTGTTCTAAAGGAATAAAGGTTCTTGGGATAGTAGGTGCATATTTTATATATTTTCTTCATCCCTCCAGTTTTCATGCCTGAAGCAAGTGAACCGGTTGCCTCACTCTTTGCTGCTCTACCACAGCAATAGCGATTCACCTGCTGGCAGAGAACACACAGATTAGGGCAGAGTCCATGAAGAAGTCACGGCTCTCTCTGGGACTTGGTCCAGCCCACAATCACCACAAGACTGTCATAAGGTAAACAAGCTATCAACAAAGAAACTAAGGAATTCGGGCGGAGGAAGAGAGCTCAAAGGCCAGGATCCTCTACATAGTTATTAGTCTTCATAACAACAAGTTTGGATGGGAAAATGGTAACAGGAGTTTTAAATGCATAAAGACATCGGTTGTTTTTATTAGTCCACAGGACGAAACAGATTGAGGGGGAAAAAAAACGAAAAGCAAAATTGAGATGACAAAGCAAGGCCATGAGGTACTAGAGAAAGAACATTGGAATCAGTCAAAAGACCTGGGTTCAAATCCCCATTGCCTCAATGGCTACTTGTATGACTTTGGATAAGTTACTTAGCCTCTCTAGGCTTCAGTTTGCTCATCTGTAAAATGAAGATATTAGACTAGATGATCTCAGAGGTTCCTTCTGACTTTAAACCCATGATCCTTGGACCTATTACTGAGGATTTTGACAAAATAATACCACTCACAAATCAGATATTTTCCTGGGTGGGAAATTGCTCCTGAGATTTTCTCTTTCCAGGGAAGCAGGAATCTTTGGTAGAGAAGATATGCCATGACCATTCTGATACCTCCATTTCCATCCCAATCCCCCTAAGCCAGTGATGGGCAAACTACTGCCACAGGCCAGATGTGGCCCCCTGAAATGTTCTGTCCTGCCACTCAACATTATTCCTAATCTGACGAATACAATGAATAGGATACAATACAATGAAACTTCAAAAGAGTTGCCTTAGAAACAGACTGACAGATGAGCACTTCCTTTCCTTTGGCCCCCTCTTTAAAAAGTTTGCCCATCACTGCCCTGAGCTCATGACTAAAACAATCAGCAGTAAATTAGGAAAGAAGCAAAAGAATTAAAAACCCTTCATAACCAGTTACCCTCCTCCTTTGATAGTCTTCCTATGTCTTGCTCCTCTCTTTATACTCTTAAAACAAACAAACAAACCCTTACTGTCTTAAGGATCAGTCCTAAAACAGAAAGACAAAGGCTAGGCACTCAGGGTATAGTGACTTGCCCAGATTTACACAGCTAGGAAGTATCTAAGGTAGAATTTGAACCCAGGACCTCCCATCTCCAGACCTGGCACACCATCCTGTGCTGCCTAGCTACCCCTCCTCCATATTCTCTTCAATCCAGTGAAACTGGCCTCCTTGCTATCATTAAACACTCCATCTTCCTGATTAAGAATGTTGTACTGGCTATCTTCCATCCCTGGAACTCACTCCCTCTTCTAGTTTCTTGGACTTCCTTCAAGTCTCTGCTAAAGTCTGACCCCTACTGTAAGGTGCCTCTTCTGGTCTTCCTTAATCTCAGTGCCTTCCCTCTGAGACTATCTCCGATTTATTCTGTATGCATCTTGTTTGCCTGCTGTCTCTCCTTTAGAGCAGAGACTGTTTTGTCTGCTCCCCCTTCACCCCCCCAAACACTTACAGCATATATCAGGCTTTTAATTAAAACTGTAGACTTGACTTGATGAAGACACCAATTGTTTTCCTTTGCCCAAAGTTCATCCAACCTGAGATTGGTTAGGAAAAGGGCTTTGGTTTCAAACTCCTTTTTTTCTAGGTTCTGCCTAGAGGCATCTCTGTGGTTGGAACACTGTCACCAGCCATGGTGAGACCTTGTCTGTGGCCAAGTCTGCCTTTCAAGCTTGCTCGTGTCAGTGAAAAATATGTGTACTCTTTTGCATGTGAGCAAATGAGAAAAAGTTAGTTGACTCAGTAGTTGCAGAAATTAAACTGAGAAAGGTGAAAGATAAAAAACAAACAAAAAAGAAACTAAAGAACATCAGGCTCTTGGTTGATTGTGTGTGTGATTGTGTGTGTGTGTGTGTGTGTGTGTGTGTGTGTGTGTCTGTGTATGTAGGGGGGCAGGGAAGCACTGATAAAATAACAAGGCAAATTAAAGAATTGGAGAAGAACTTTTTTTTTTTTTTTTTTTTTGCTTTTTTAAAACTGATCTTGGTAGGATGAGAGGAAAAAGCAGAGCATCTAAGAGTTGGCCACAACCAAAGGACATTGGAGCTGGTGGAAGGGAATGGAAAGAGCCCTGACCTAGGGGCCACAAGGACTGGGTATCAATATATTGGCTCTAGCTATGAGATCAGTTAACCCCTCTGGGCCTTAGTTTGCTCATCTATAAAATAAGGAAGTTGGAGTAGATGATGGCCAATGCCCTTTTGAGCACTAGACCAGTGATTCCCAAAGTGGGCACTACTGCCCCCTGGTGGGTGCTGCAGCGATCCAGGAAGGTGGTAATGGCCACAGGTGCATTTATCTTTCCTATTAATTGCTATTAAAATTTTTTAAAAATTAATTTCCAGGGGCCTAAGTAATATTTTTTTCTGGAAAGGGGGCGGTAGGCCAAAAAAAATTGGGAACCATTGCTCTAGACCTTTGATCTGTTGTCCTTTTATAGTGTTTAGATTTTCTGCCTTTTCCCCAGTTTCCCTTTGTCTATACCTGCGGTCCTCCTGGTGATTCCCAGCAAGAACCATTAATAATGTTTAGCCTTGAGAAAGCTATTTGATTCAGTGGTTAGAATGCCGACCCTGGAGTCAGGGGATCTTGAGTTCAAATCTGTCTTCAGATACTTCCCAGCTGTGTGTCCCTGGGCAAGTCACAACTCAGTTGCCTGGCACTTATTGTTCTTCTGCCTTGGAATAAATACTTGTGTCAATTTTGAGATAGAAGGTAAAGGTTTTTTAAAAATTAAAAATAATAGTAATAATTTTTAGCCTTAGTGGCAGCACTCGACTAAAGTGGTAAGGTTGTGGGGGAGCTTGAGGTGAACCCCTAGGTTTGGGACAGGTACCCTTTGCAAGAATGCAAGACTCCAAAACTTAGCTTAAAAATAAAAAGAAAAATTTATTAATTTGGTAGTAATGTTTAAGGATCAGGAGACAGGTGCAAGAGTGGGCACTGCTTCTTGGGGGGAGGGATTCTGGGTTTTTTATACTCTATCAACAACAGGTGCTACATGGCTAGAGTAGACTGTGATGGTATGAGTTTTAGGCAGAAGTGGGGGGGGGTATTGGTCACCTGAGAGTGGTGTTTTGTGTCCCGAAGACACAGGGTTTGGCTGAGCATATTTAGGGGGCAGTAGATGTCCTAGATTACAACCTGATGGTATCAGGGCATAATTAGAAGATGTATATCTATGTCCATCTCGAAATCTAGGGGAGAATCCAAGGGGAATATTTCTCTCATGAGATTTTTCTTATTGTGAGTCTCTGATGACCAGAGTCACCTTTTCCTCAGCATCACAAGAATGTAAGGAAGGGAAGAAATTTTCCTGCTCTCTGTTTGACCTGAAAGACTTCTAGAGTTTGGGGTGTTCAAAAGGAAACCCTGAGTCCCATGCCAATAAGAGGTACTGTGAAACAGTGTGAATGCTACTTACTGGTCTTGGAATCAATGTGCATAAGATGGCTATAGCCTGGCTCCTCAGAGATTTTCTGCTGAATGATACCCACTGAGAGGAGAACTCATGGGCAGTGCTCCTGAGCCCCAGCTGTGCAGAAGAAGGGGGATCTCAGAATGAGGGCAACTATACAGAGAGATATCCTGGTCAACTTGAGCCTCAGGGAATGCTTTGTGGGTGACCCCATCTTCTGGGATTCCCAAATTTGAAAGTTTAGAGACCTGATCTTCTAGAAAGAGAATACGTTCCTAAATAATTATTTCCTAAATAATTACTGAAAAAAAGAAAATTATATCCTATGGGTAAAAGAGCAGTAAATAGGACCCTTAGCTTACAGAAGCAATAGATCTGGATCTTTCTATCTATCCCCTTACTATTACAATCTATTCAGTAGCCTTCTAAAGATTACTTCCCAGGAGACTTTATGGACTATTTAATTGCCTTATATTTTCTGTATCTACTTTTAGGTTCCTGTGAGCCTTTGCATCTTTTTCACTTGCTGAAGAGTAAAATGAAAGTTGTTTCACCCTTGATTTGCATTTATTATCCTAAGTATTTGTGAAGAAGCTGGGAACTCTGTCCTTCAAAGTTGAGGAAATCTAGACATGCTATCTGAAAGCTAGGTGGTTTACAGTAGAGTGTGGAGCCTGAAGTCAGGAAGACTCATCTCGTTGTGTTCAAATCTGGTTTCAGATGCATAGTAGATGTGTGACCCTGGCAAGTCACCATAACTTGTTTGCCTCAGTTCCTTATCTGTAAAATGTGCTGGAGAAAGAATTAGGAAACTACTTCAGCACTTTTGTCAGGAAAACTCCAAATGGGGTTACAAGGAGTTGGACATGATTGAAAACTGAACCACAATAAAAGACATGATATCAAGAGATTATCTGAAGTACACTCTGGATAGGGAGCATAACAAGCCATGGGGAGAAGAGAATTCTTTGGGGACTATCCCTTAAGATTATATCTAGTACATGTGAGCCCAAAGGCTTTAGCAGGAGGGCAGGCTTATATAAGTCTTACATAGTATAGCTGAAGTCCCTCCCTTCCATCCGGGACCAACTGAGGTACCAGTTTTTCCATGAAGCCTTCCCTGGAACCTACTAGGGAAGGAATCATCCTTTCCTCCCATCTTCTCTCCAGTTTTTCACAGCATTTTATTGGAATCTCTTATTAGCCTTTAATGCATTCCCCCCTTGTATGAACCCCTTTGTTTACTGGTACTTCCCTTGTTTGATTGTAATTTCCCTTAGAGGAATCTGTGTAATATTTTTGTAAAGCCCTCAGATCCCCCTCACTCAACTTGCCCCTAAATTACCAGAGAATTAAAGTACTTTATGGATGAGCATGCACTCAAAACCAGAGCTCCTGAGCCTTTGCCAATGTATTTCCTTTATAAGACTAACCAGAGGACACATTAGTTCAAAGCAAAAGGTGTTCAACTAACAGGTAAATGAAAAGAAAGACTTTACCACCACCTTCACCTACCCCCTACCCAGATATTGGGGTGTGCATTCCCTCATAAGTTACTGGGTCCTCAGTGGGGGAAAGGACATGCACGGGAAATGTGCATGACCAAAAACACATATGGAAAGGCAAATCAATTGGCAACATACTTAGACAATGAAAACACATATAGGGTCATATCCATAGGAAGCTAAGGTAGCTAAGAAGCCCTGACCAGAGTACCTCAAACCTCCTATGCTGCAGAATTGTCACTGTGTTAATGTGAGCACACCACTCTGCCACTTTCTGCTGGGATCTCCTTTAACTTGTTCTCTGCTAGGTTTATTTATTTATTTATTTATTTATTTATTTTTACATCCTTTCTGTGTATTGGTTCCAAGGCAGAAGGGCTAGGCAATGGGGTTAAGTAACTTGCCCATGGTCATCCAAGCAGGAAGTATTTGAGGCCAGATTTGATCTCAGGACCTCCTTCCTTTAGCCTTGGCTCTCAATCCACTGAGCTACCTAGTGGTCCCTTCTGCTAGGTATTTTTAAAGTATTTTATTTATTTAATTTTATTTTCATATCCTCATTCTCTCCCTTCCATATCCTCCCCCAATGGAGAAAGCAAGAAAACCAAAACCTGTTACCAATATGTATGGTTAAATAGGACCAATTCTCATACTAGCCATGTCCAAAAAAATATCTCAGTCTGAACTCTAAGTTCATCACCTCTCTATCTGGAGGTGGATAGAATGTTTCATCTTGAGCCCTCTAGAATCAGGGGAGGACATTGTGTTGCTCAGGATTCTTGAGTCTTTTAAAATTGTTTGTCTTTACAGTGCTGTTATTATATAAATTGTACTCTTGTACTACTCATTTCACTCTGCATCAGTTTATATAAGTCTTCCCAAGTTTCTTTCAAATCATCTCCATCATTTCTTACAGCACAATAGTATTTAATCACAGATATGCACCAAAACTTGTGCAGTCATCCTCTGATTGATGGGCATCCTCTCTTCTCGGTATTTATACTGAGTTTTCTCCATTTTCTGCTACCATATGTTTGCCTTCAATTGCAGTATGACTTCTTTATTGAGATACTTGGGCTGCTGCTAGAATTTTAGCCATGAAAACTCATAGCCTCAAGCTGTTTTTTTTTTCTTCCACTCTTTTGAGATCTAAACCCCAGCCAGCCACATCCAGCCAGTTTTAAAAGCCTTCAGGCATTTAAATCTATCCTTCTGTGCTAACTCTTATTCATACATTTTCAGCATAATTTTATCCATTATGCTTATAGAATTCCTTTTAATTACTGTTACACTTCTGGTCTCAGCAAAAAATTCTCATGGATTCCCCTAAGCAAAATCATAAAGGAATCTAGGGGAAGCTAGGATGAAGAGACTCCTCTAACCTCCATCCCTCCTGCCATGCCCCTCATGTTTCATGTGAATCAGAGAGCAGGGCTGGATGAAGAAAACTAAAAGAACCCTAACATTTGTTTTACTTCTCTCCAACAACAAAATAGTTTCCATCTGAATTGGCATCTCCATACCTAGCATATTCCTATAAATAGTATTGGCCAGTCCTTCAAATAATACTCAGTATCTTCTGTCTGCTGAGTTCTAGACTGAACTATGAATAGGAGACATGCTCTCTGCTCTTAGGGAATTCATAGACTAATAAGAAAAAGCAAACAAAAGTCATCAGTATCTAAGAAAAAGAGCACAAATAATGTCCTTTTATTTTAAAAAACAAGCTTGCGGAGAGACAAGCACACTGATGCATTGTAGGTGGAGATATGAATTGGTAGAACCATTCTGAAAAGCAATTTGGAGTTATATAAATTAAAATGATTAAAATATTCATACACTTTGACTCAGAGATTTCATTGCTAGGTATATAACGCAAGAAAATCATTTGGGGAAAAAAGAAAGTCTCCAAAGACATCCAAAATACACCAAAATATTTATTGCAGTACTTTTTGGGGTAGCAAAGAATTGGAAACAAAGGAGATGCCCATGGTTTCGGCTAAACAAATTGTTATACATGAATGTAATGAGATATTACAATATGCTGTAAGACAAAAGGGTCAGACATGGGCTGCAGGCCAGTCCAAAACACTCCTAAATATAGCCAAAACCAAATGAAAATGTAATCGGGAAGTATTTAGCAAAATAAAAATACAATTAAACATAGATATGTAAGGATTAAAATTCTCTAGAGCCTGTATATTAACTTATAATTATTTGTTAGTAAAATTTTGAGTTAGAGACAGAAAAAAGGGCAAATAATCCCCTGGCCATGCCCAGCTAATCTGAGTTCCCCCACCCCCACCCCCCACCCCATGTCTCCATTAGCTAGCCAAGAGAGGCTATGCCAGGGAAAGTCAACAGGGCCAAGCACTGTTTCTTAGCCAAAGCCAGTATGCAAGCTGCCCCATCTGGCAAGTTCCCAGACCAAGAGCCAAGACCCCTACTGCTTCCTTGAACTCTAATTTATAACTCCTGTGACATCACTCCTTCTGGGTCCCTCTAGTTGGACAGACTTTACCTGTTTGGGTCAGAGGCCAATCTTCCAGACCCCAGGAGACACAGGAACAAGAAGCAGGCATCTTCCAAGATGCCAGGGGCCCTAAGGCCTCTGGCATCCTCCCATAGTACATATTCTCACCCAATCAAAGTGTAGAGCTATTTCAAAACTTTCCTTTCTAAAAGAAAAAGGGGCACAATTTATACTAAATTCACAGAGGTAATATTATGTGTGGCCCTGAGGGATCCTGATGTATGGAATAGTGTCCCTGTTTCTATTTGAGTTTGATATCACTGTTGTCAGAAACAATGAACAGGATGATTATAGAGAGGCATGAGAAGATTTATCTGAACTAAAGCAAAAGGAAATAGACAGCTAGAAACACGAAATATAAAATGACTATAACAAAATAAATAGAAAGGACAACTGAAACCGAATAATGTGAAATTGTAAAGAACAAGTTCGGACCCAGAGAAGAAAATATGAGAAGACCCTTTAACCTACTCTTTAACCTACTCATTTGTAGAAGTTGAGGGTTCCAGGTGTGGACACTAAATATAAGTTCATTTTTTTATGTGTTGACTGGTATTGATGATTTTTTCTCTTCCCCCCAAATTATTCAACATAAAAGATGGAGGTTGAAGAATATTTGTGTGTGGGAGAATATAAATGATGCAAAAGAATAAATATTAATAAAAATCTATTTTTAAAAACTATTTATGGGTGGCTTCTTCTATAGGGAACAAATAAAATAGAGTGAAAAGATCACTGGACTTGGCCTTAAAAACCTTAAAATGTTCTTTGACTCCCATGACTGTCACTTAGGTATGTGATGTTGGACAAATTATTTTACTTTTTTTTTTTTTTTTT
>NC_058133.1:118633140-118644185 GCF_016433145.1 Gracilinanus agilis
TTCTCCTCCTCTGTTTGCTCGGTTGTCTGGATTTTCTCTGTGTAGAAGCTGTCGAGTGTTAAAGACTTCTTTTTTTTGTTATTATTCTTTCTCTTCTGAATTTCCTGTAACTGGTTAGCCATCATTAGCCCAGCAGCTTCTCAGGTTTATCCTCGCTCTCAGTGTCTGTCTGAGATCTATTGGCTCCTGAGGACTGAGTTCTAGTTTTTTCCAAGGTCAAGCCCCCTGGTGGATTCCCTTGCTTGAACCTCTGCAGGAGGTTTCTTTACAAGTCTCAGGGAGCTACTTCCACAGTCGTATACCCGTCTGCACTGGTTCCCCACTTGGGCTTTAGTTCCTGGTTGTGTTTGCCTCCACCCACGCCTCTGCTCAGCCGGCACCCAAGCCTCTGCTCAGCCGGCACCCACGCCTCTGCTCAGCCGGCGCTCCGCTCCCAGCGTCCGCTCCCGCGCGCGCGCTCAGATTTCGCGTGCGTTCTTGACTTAATGGGGTCCTAAGTCTTGCTGCTCTCAGGAACAGGTCCCGGAGCTGCTGATGACTCGATGGGTGCCCCAAACTTGCTCTATTTCTTTTTGGCTGGGTTCAGAGCTATAGGTGAGTGTGGAGGGGGTGGGGGTGGGGCGGTTGCTCAGCTCGCGCTTGAGTGAGAGCCCTTTTTAGCTTGGAAATGTCTCGATTCCACGTACCTTCCACGCTGTGCCCTGTTGTGGGGTTCCTCCGTTCGTCTGGACTTGTTTTTATGTCCCCTTGAGGAGTTTTGTGTGTTTCAGTCAGGAGAAGTTTAGAGCTGCTTCTTACTCTGCCGCCATCTTAATATTTTACTTTTTTGCATCTCACTTTTCTCATCTGTAAAACTTGTTGGTGGGAGTGGGAAAAGGTTAAATGAGCTTATCTCAAAGGTCCTCTGGTTCTAACATTCAATTATTTCTTGAGCAACAGAAGACAGAGCACATATGGACAGAGTCACAGGTTGTGATGAGGTAAAATGTGAGGAAAAAAAACGATCAGATACTTTAAGGATGTACATGGGTATCATGTATAGGTGAATTATCCATAAATGGTAAGCAGTTCATCTAAATTACTCATGTATCCAAAGAGCAATGATTTCATCAGTCTGGGTGCTAGTTCCATTGACACACCGTAACTCCTACATGCTTGATTAGACAAGTTCATGAATTGCAATAGCCAAAAACAAAAATCAGCCAGTAGTGACCAACCTTCTGGTGATGAGCCTTTTCACACTTAGCTAGGCTTATCCTTAGATAATAGACACTTAGCTCTTACTGGAAACTTATAAGATTTGCCAAAGCTTGTACTTCGCTAGCGTGGCCATCAAAAAAAACAAAAAAACTCTAGGATTACTGGTGAAGAGGAATTGGAGGGGAATCTCCTAGAGCAAATGATTCTTTTGTATTTCTTTGACACAAAACAAAATTTAAAAGTTTTTCCCTATCTCTTTGTTAGGTTTTTCAGAATTACAAAACATCAGAGATGAAAGGAAATTCAGGAATTCTAGTCCCACCCATATTGGACCAACAACCCCCTCTATATCTCCAATAAGTCTTCATTCAGCTTACACTTGATCTTCAATGAAGGCAGACCCATCACCTTCCAAGGCAGCCCATTTCCCCTTTGTAGAACTCTTATGTGTTAGGAAACTTTTCTTTATATCAAGTCTAAATCCACCTCTCTACAACATCTACCCAGTGATATGGATTCAGCCCTGTAGGGCTGAGCAAAACAAGTCAAGTCTCTCTTTTGCATGACAGTCCTTCAATCTGTAAATAACATTGCAAAACAGCCCAGCTTTAACTTCCAGACTTCATTCTAGATCATGGATGGCTCATTCTTTTGCCCTTTGAAACTCATAAGGTCATAGCCTCCAACTTCCTTTATCTAAAATGAAAGAACACCAAGGCATATAAAGAATCATAGTTTATATTCATTAGGGTCATATGTTGACTTCATATAGGGAGGATTAAGCTGGAGTATTATGGAACATTAGCTAGATATATGCATACACACATATATGTTTCCTAATATATATGTACACACATATATTGTACATATATTATACAGGTATTTTAAAATCTAAATTTTTAACAAAGCATTGGAATCTAATCCTATTCTTAGGAAAAATAAAGGGAGATGCAGGTTAAATGAGATATGGGCTCAATCCAACAGATTCATAACTAGGAAGGGCCAGACTTTAATAATAATCATTAATGGTTCAATGTAAACCTGGCAGGTCTCTAGTGGAGTACCTCAGAGATCAGTGCTTGAACTTCAACAGTGCTTTGACCTTTTTACTGATGCTTTAGACAAGACTTAGATTGAATGCTTCTTAAATTTGTAGAAGACACAAAACAGACTGGATAATAATTAAGATTAAAAAAACATGATCGAATAGAAAAATGGGTTGATATAAGGGCAGCTGGGTGGCTCAGTAGATTGAGAGTGAGGCGTAGGGATGAGGGGTACTGGCTTCAAATATGGCCCCAGACGTTTCCTAGCTGTATGACCCTGGACAAGTCACAACCCCAATTTCCTACCTACCCCTTACCACTCTCCTGCCTTAGAACCAATATTTAGGAATGCTTCTAAGACAATGGTTAAGGCTTAAAAGAAATAGATTGACATAAGATGAAATTTAACAGAGATAAAAGTAAAATCTTGCACTCATTCAAAAGATCTACTTCATATATACAAATGGAAGAGGCATGGTTAGATAGAAGTTTATATGAAAAAGATCTGGGGTTTTCAGTAGATTTGCAAAGTCATTGTGAGTCAACATTGTGATATGGTAGCCATAAAAGCTAATGTAATCTTAGGCTACTTTGAAAGGCTATCAGGCTAGTTTGAATGCTTTCAGGAATAACGAGATTAGAGTCTACAGTCTGTCTTTGTCAGATAATATGTCTAGTGTTGTGTTCAGTTATGATTTTTGAGAGTTTAGGGGTGGGCTTGGCCAGAATCAAGAGACTACAGTCTCAAAGTTCTTTTAAGACCATTCGTATGCCCTATGTGAACTCAGATAAATCACTCTGCCTCATCTATAAAATGGATTTGTACTAAATTGCCTTTAAGATCTCTTCCAGCTTTAAATCTGTGATCCTGTGATTTGCACTTGTAAGTTGACTCCCTTTCAAGCTAAGTGCGAAATGATTCTGGACTGATGGAGAGCTTCCTGACACAATTTGTAGGAAAATTGGTAGGAGGGCTTTGGAGAAGAGAAACATTCATCATTCCTTCTTTAAGAGAGGACACATTTGGTTCCTTCTCTTTAGGTATCCAGGTGGTGCAGTGGATAAAGTGCAGGACTGTAAATCAGGAAGACAGTTCAAATTCTGCCTTGGACAATCACTAACTGGATAACCCTGGGTAAATCACTTAGTGCCTCTCAGCCTCAGTTTCTTCACCTTTAAGATGGGGATAGTAGTAGCACCCAAACCAACCTCATGAGGTTGTTGTGAGGATAAAATGAGTTAACATATATAAAGTTCTTGGTAACCTCAGGATATTATTATTTTTGTTGTTGTTATCATCTTTGTTATCATCATCATCTTTGAGACCTACTCTAGGGAGGAGAAAGGAGAAAAGACTTTTTTGGAAGTAGCAAACTATAAAGAAGATGGAGACTAATATGGCCTTGATTTTCAGCTTACCTCACTAAAGACTTTGGAGATGAGATGACATGAGATCAAGGCCTTTCTCTTATTTGAACTGAGATATCCAGCTCCCAGTGAGAGAGCTTTGTGAAATTTCTGGTATATTCTAATCTGTATAATGTTAATTCCCATTCACTGTTTGGATAAACTGGCTTATTCACTACTTACTATTTTGTGATGATTTTTTTTGTATAACTAGTATGAAATAAGAATGGGCTAAGCTGGTGAGTGTAAGATTAGAGTACCTTCCCCTTTTAAAGGATAATAATCAGGGAAGCTATAATTCTTTTTTGGCTTTTTAACCTAAAAAAATTCATGCTCCTAGAGCAGCAATTTTAAGAGGAACAGACAAATATAATTCTAGTCTGGTACCTCTCTTTTCTCAGAGGACAACAGAGTGTCAGCCTTGTGGCCCCTACTTCTTTTTTCCCTTCAGACTGGAATCAAAGTCTCCTTTGGAGACAGATGACCAAATTCCACAGATATCTATTCATGCTTCCCTAGAAATTTAGAAACATCTCCATCCCAAATGTTCATAAATACACAAACTATGGTAGAGCCTTCTGAGCTCAGACTGGTTTGATCAGCCATAGTCAGACCCACTGTACATTGACCCAGCATCATGATGTCATTTTGGTCCTCTTCAAGTACAAAGGACAACAATAAATTGATGAATGATTCATGCTTCCCCATGTAGACAACCCATATATAAAGTAGTAACTATATGGGCAATATACATATTTACAGAGTGTAACTCCCAAAGGGAAGGAATTGGTGTGTGTATTAAACTTCCTCTGTATGCCCCAAGCCAAATGCCATGGGCAAACATATTCCCAGTAGTGTAGGTGGTAGGTTTTATACTGTTGGAGTATATCCACCAATTCATGTCCCTCCCTTCCTTCCGAATCCAACTTAAGACTCACTTCCTTCAAAAGGCTCTCCTTATTTAATACTACCCAGAGGCTGACTTGGTGAATAATAGGGGGAGAGATTTTCCTCTACACTTGAGGGTTCCATCCTCTAACCCAAATTCCCTTATGGGTTATGGAGAATTCTGGGGGAAGAGTGAGAGCCATGGCAGTCTATAATTCATGTATATTATCCCATTTGATCCTGGGAGGTAGGTGCAGTGAAGGGGTTGGACTCATTAGTCTTTAAGATCCCTTCTAGGTCTAAGCCCTTGGAGCTTCTGTGTCATCAGCTCTAAAGGCTGTAGAACTGTGCCTCTCCCACTTAACTGGGGGCTTCCTGGGGACAGGGGCTCTATCCTTTCCATTCAACTTGGAAGGGATCAAAGACCAAGGGCTCCATTTTCCCCATTAGAGTAGGAACTGTGTTTCTTTTTTCCTAAGTGACCCCATCTTCATCACTCACTGTTTCCCCATTCAACACATACACACACACACACACACACACACACACACACACACACACCCTGCTTTAGCCTCAGAACAAACTCTTCATACATGACTTATGGGCCATGCATGTTACCAACCAACTGGTAGAGATTTGGGAGCTTGAGAGGGAAGGATGAAGCAAACTTTAGACCACGAGGAAGGTGTAGCCAGGGCACAAGAGACTCTGGGGAAATGAAAGGAGGGGAGCTAGCAGAGTGAGTCAGCTAACCCTGGATGTCAGTCCCCTTGTTATGGCTGTTTGTTTCTCTCTACTGAACAATAAAAATTCCTTGGTTATGTGTCTTGGTCTCCATAGGAACCAGAAACCACAAAGGATACCAAGAAACCTCTAGATCAGGGTCTTCTGATCTAGATTAGGTGAAGATGAGACCAGACAAAAGGACTACTTCCCTGTCCCCTTTATCTGGATTCTGTACTCAACCTCTGACCTAGAACAGATCAGGTAAATATCCCCAAAGAACTAAACTGCCTTTTGGAATGTCTGACCAGAAAGCCCTCTGATGATCACAAGTCTGTGCTTATGGGACGCTGAGCCTAAAATTCTGCCATAGAGAGGGGGACTTTGCCTTGCAATCAGGCAACACCAGGTTTAGAGCCACCATGATTTAAACAGGCTTATACTATGAACTATAAGAAAACAGAGGAAGGAACTAAATCCCCAACTTCAGGGAGCTCCTCCAAGTCTAAAAGAAACAGGGCACCTGCAGATGAAAAAGCAATACTCAAAAAGAAGTATAAGGGGAAGTATACAAATGGTTACAAACCATATATTGTGGTACAGGGCAGCCATGTGGTATAGAATGTAGAGCTCTGGCCCTGGAGGATTTGGGTCCAAATCCCACTTCAGACACTAGTTGTATGAGCCTAGGAAAGTCATATCATCTATCAGCCTCAGTTTTTTCATCTGTGAAATGGGGATCATGATACTTATTCTCATAGGGCTGTTACACAGATCAAATTAGAGACTATATGTATGTACACATATAACACTATACAGCCTTAAAGTGCTTATAAATAATAACAAACATTAATATGACACAATATTGCCACTTGACATGAACTATTCATTCAAAGCATGATCTCATTTGGTCCTCCCAATAACGTGATAATATAAGCAGTAGAAATTGCACTATCCTTAGGGAAATGGACTTGTTCAGGGTTAATGCTCAGGGATGTTGCCTGATTGCTTTGACAAGCATACTTCTCCCCATTTAGAGTAAGTTAAAAGGACAAAGTCAATACCTTATTGGCGCTCAGTGCCTAGAGCCCCATTTGACAGAGGCCATTTAAGAATTGGTTGAGTCTTTTGCGAGGATTGGTTTGGGAGAGAGGGAAGAGCATGGCTTTTTAGATTTCCTTTTCCCCTGGAACAGATAAGGGTGTATACCCATCAACATTCAGTCAATCAGTTGATCATTCAAACAAATCCACTAAGGTGCCTACTGTGTTCAGAGCACAGTGCTAATCACTGGAGGTAATACAAAGTTCAGATAAAACCATCTCTCTATCCTAATAATGGTTGCATTGTAGGAGGGGCATATGATACCACAACAGATAACTATCATTATATTATATATGTATTATATTATACACTATTACATGTCAAATTTATTAGAAATGTACAGAATTTACAAAAAATGAGGTCCAACCAAGGTCAGGAAAGACCATATGGAAGAGGTGGCATTAATCTGAGCTTCAAAAGATTGGAAGGAACTCAACAGGCAAGATGGGGAGGAAGGCATTTCAGGCATAGGGAAAAGTATGACTTTTAATAGAGAAGGCACTCTTCACTCTTCAATATCTCCCTCTTTACAAATCCATATTCTTTCCAGCTTTCAAAATCTACTTCCAGGATTAAAACTTCCTTGGATCATTTCTCCAGGACTCAATTTAATTTTTAGGGGCAGAATGACATAGTCGAAACAAGCTTCAATCAGGCAATCAGTAAGCGTTTATAATCACCTATTTAAGAGACACTAGGCTAGGCTGAGTACAAATATATTGAATGAAACAATCCTTTTGTCCAAGGAGTTTACATTTTTTTTTAAATCCTTACCTTTCATTTTTATTTTATTTTATTTTTAATTTTTTTTAAAACCCTTAACTTCTGTATATTGGCTCCTAGGTGGAAGAGTGGTAAGGGTGGGCAATGGGGGTCAAGTGACACTTGCCCAGGGTCACACAGCTAGGAAGTATCTGAGGCCGCATTTGAACCTAGGAGCTCCCATCTCTAGGCCTGACTCTCAATCCACTGAGCTACCCAGCTGCCCCCACCTTCCATTTTTAGAATCAATATTGTGTATTGGTTCCAAGGCAGAAGAATGGTAAGGGCTAGGCAATGGGGGTCAAGTGACTTGCCCAGGGTCACCTAGTTAGGAAGGTCAAATTTGAACCCAGTACCTCCCCATCTCTAGGCCTGGCTCTCAATCCACTGAGCTACCCAGCTACCCCCAGGAGCTTACATTCTAATGGGGAAGGTACCAAGAAAATAGTCTTGAATTGTTTCCCCATGATGCCAGATATCTGGACCCATTTTTCCAATGGGGAGGGAGGGTGTGACCATTTTCCAATAGGGATTCAGCAAAGGAAATTTTTCCTTAAGGGAAGGAGAAGGGGCTAAGAAGGCATAGGTTAGCTACTAGCTATTGTTGTTCATTCACCCCATTTACCAGGAAATGCCCAAAGACCCTTAAGGGTCTTAATGATTGTTGTCCTGAATCACAGAATCCTAGAGCAGGACCTTATCTTGGTATAGGGTAACACTTCTTTCTGTGTAGATCATTGAACAACTACAGTGCTTGTCCAATATTTGTTACGATAGACCAGGTCTATGAACTGCCTGGCCAGTTGCTTATCATGATTTCAACAATAGATAATCTTCAACCAGGTATTTTTTCCTAAGTAGATTGTTTGACTAAAATTTTTTTGGATGGTTGTGAATCTCATTTAGGAAATCTGTAAGGTTCTGGGGCATGACACAATCAGTACAATGTCATCCACAAAAATGAGCATCTCAAAGATGTTATTAGGGAATCTCTCTTCCATTTGGACTCTGCCTTTTCCCCCCTATTCTATATATCAAAATCCATTGGGACAATTAGGTGGTTCAGTGGTTGGAGAGCCAGACCTGGAGATAAGAGGTCCTGGGTCTTGATCTCAGACATTTCTTAGCTGTGTGAACCAGTGCAAGTCATTTGACCCCAATTGCCTAACTCTTACCATTCTTCTGCCTTGGAACCAATACTAGTATTGATTCTAAGACAGAAGGTAAGAAATAAAACAAAACCAAAAAACCCATTGACATCAATTTCCATTCTCTCCTTCTTTTCTCTAGTCTCTGAGGACGACATGTCCTTCTGTCAAAGGCTGACCCCTTCATTAGTGCTCTCAATCCACCCCTCTTCCATCTTCTCTGGCAGATGGTTCCCCCAGATCATTCCTAAGATTTCCCCTATCTAATTGCTTCTTCCATGGTGCCTATAAATATGCCCAGGTTTTTCTCATTTAAAAAAACTTAACCATGTTCTAATAGTATTGTTCTACTTCTCTTCTCCCTTTCACAACCAAACTGGGAAAAAGGACTTTATATTCCTTGATGACACTTTCTCTTTCCTCACTCACTTCTCCAGCTCCTGTAAAGCCAACTTTCATCACACCAATAAAACTGCTGTCTCCAAAGTTACCAATGATATCTTTTTTTTTAGCCTCTAAATTTTTATTTTTTTTTTTTACATCTAGATCTTTTTATTAGACTTTCAGACTTAACAGGATTGAAAGGGACTTCAGAGGTCATTTGTTCTATCCACATGTGGATCAAAATTGCTTCTTCAATATCCTCTTCCCATGATTTTCCAATGTTTTTTTTAAGCTATGTTTTTTATTTATTAAATTTTTAAAAATTTTTTTAGAATATTTTTCCATAGTTAAATGATTCATGTTCTTTCCCTCCCCTCAAACCCCATTTCCCCATAGCTGACATGTAATTCCACTGGGTTTTACATGTATCATTGATCAAGACCTATTTTTCATATTATTGATAGTTATACTGGGGTGGTCAGTTAGATCATATCCTCATCAACCCATGTGTTTAAGCAGTTGTTTTCCTTCTGTATTTCTACTCCCACAGTTCTTCCTCTGCATGTGGATAGCATTCTTTCAAGTCCCTCAGAATTGTTCTAGATCATTGCATTGCTGCTAGTAGAGAAGTGTGCTATGTTCAATTGTACCACAGTGTATCAGTCTCTATGTACAATGTTCTCCTGGTTCCGCTCCTTTCACTCTGCATCAATTCCTGGAGGTCTTTCCAGTTCACATGGAATTCCTCCAGTTCATTATTCCTTTGAGTACAATAGAATTCCATCACCAACAGATAACACAATTTGTTCAACCATTCCCCAATTGAAGGGCATCCCCTCATTTTCCAATTTTTTTCCACCACAAAGAGCATAGCTATAAATATTTTTGTACAAGTCTTTTCCCCTATAATTTCTTTAGGGTATAAACCTGGCAGAGGTATGGCAGGCAGTCTTTTAGCGCCCTTTGGGCATAGTTCCAAATTGTCATCCAGATTAGTTGGATCAATTCACTACTCCACCAGCAATGCATTAATGCCCCAATTTTGCAACATCCCCTCCAACATTTATTACTTTCCTTTGCTGTCATGTTAGCTAATCTGCTAGGGGTGAAGTGGTACCTCAGAGTTGTATTGCTTTGCATTTCTCTAATTATAAGAGATTTAGAACACTTTCATCCAATGATATCTTTTTTTTTAAATAAATCCAGAAGATTTATTTAATTTTGCCCCAAGGTAACAAGTTCTTAACACTGGAATGCAAGAAATGAGACATTTCTGCAATAATTCATTTAACATGCATTACTTTCCCAGTTAGGAAGGAGATAAATCTAAATATGAATCAATATGGGTCACTTTCATTACCTGTCCTTCCATTTTCTTCATGGGGGAGTGTGGTATAAAGAAAAAGCAGTAACTTGGAAAACAACAGATGTGTGGTATGTGTGTGTGTGATTTTGGGCAAGTCATTGCCTATAAACTTCAGTGTTCTCATCTGTAAATGGGGCTAAGACTATTTGCACTATCCAACCTCACAGGGCTTTTCGTAAGAATACAATTTTTCAAAACCAATATAAGAAAAATATGAAATAACATTACTACAATTCATGTGATTTAGGCTTTGGTCAAAAAAGATTGTGGAAGGAAAGAATCAAGAAAGGGACTTGCAAAGAAGGAAGACTAGGAAAAGAAGGGATTATAAAAGAGTTTAAATCTTACTTTTCTACTTACTCTGTGACCTTAGCTAAGACATTTAACTTCTCTGGGGTAAAACAAAGGAGAGGAGTCCTTTCCAAAGCTATTGTTCAACTTTTGATCTATGATCCTGAGTGATCATTTTGGAAGTGACTAGAATTGAAAAGGATTAGAATTGAATTTGAGAGGATTTGAGGAGAATGGAAAGGAAAGAGGAAAGAGGAAGATGGAGGAGAAAAGGAGAAGATGGAACTGGAGAAGGAAAAGCACCTGAATAGTAAAAAGGTAGAAAGAGGATTCAGGGAGGAGGGCACTAAAAAAAAAAAAGCAAGGAGGGAAAAAAGAGGAGAATATTGATAAGGTAAAAAGTTTATGAAAACAAGTGAGAGGAAAGGGTGTGACTATCAAGCCTCTAAAATATCTGAGAATGTACTAAGAAGGTGAGAAAGAGAATGATTGCCTTAATAATTTTATCCTTCAAAGGGCTGAGAAAACAATGACTGCAGCACCTATTCTGGATGTGATTCTGCCCAACAGGGTGTATTGTGGGGGAACTTGAGGTGAACCCCAGGTACCCTTTGCAAGAATGCAAGACTCCAAAACTTAGCTTAGAAAAAAAAAGAGAAATGTATTAATTTGGTATTCATGTTGAAATGTCTGTGGGGACAGTGCAGGTAGAACACTGCCTCCTCG
>NC_058133.1:118648988-118666000 GCF_016433145.1 Gracilinanus agilis
CTTTGTCAGAGATCATGATAGCCACTCCTGCCTTCTTTTTCTCATTTGATGCCCAAAAGATTTTGCTCATACCCTTAACCTTGAACTTGTGTGTGTCTACCCGCCTCATATGTGTTTCTTGTAGACAACCTATGGTAGGATTTTGGTTTCTGATCCACTCTGCTATTTGCTTCCGTTTTATGAGTGAGTTCATCCCGTTCACATTCAGAGTTACAATTGTTAGTTGTGTATTCACTGACATTTTTGTATCCTCCCCTAGACCCACTCCTTCTTATTACACTATTTTCTTTTACACCAGTGGTTTGCTTTGAGCTGGTATCCTTTATCGTCTCCCTTGATTGACTTCCCTTTCTGCCCCCTCCTTTGTTGTTCCCCTCTTTTTGTTTTTTTTAAAGACCAAATGAATTCCCTCCCCCTTCTTCTCCCCTCCCTTTTTTGGCCTCCCCACTCCCCTGCTCCCTTTGGTTTATCCCTTCTGACTTTCTCAGTAGGGTTAGATAGAGTTTTTTATTCGGATGGATAATAAAGCTACTCTTCCTTCTCCGGGTTGATTACACTGAGAGTAAGGTTTGATTATGCTCTCTTCCTCCCCTTCTTATGATATTATTCATCCCCTCCCCTTCCCATGCCCTCTTTGTGTGTAATAGAATATCTTATTTTTCTTATTTACTCGGATTTTTCTTGGTGTCCCCTACTATTCCCCCCCTCTTTCCCACCCCCCATGTCTTCTTAGACCATTTAGTATCCTATCCTCTCCCTATGAATTATTCTTCGGGTTGCTATAATAGTGAATATTATAATAGTGTATAGAGTTCATTACAGAGAATTATACATAGCATTTCTCCACCTAGTAATACAGATAATTAGATCTTATTTATGCCCTTAAAGAGTCAAGCTTAAAAGACTATGAGTTTTCTTTCTTTTCCCTCTGTTTCTTATTTACCTTTTCATCTTTCTCTTGATATTTGTGGTTGAGTGTCAAACTTTCCATTTAGTCCCGGTCTCTTTTGTGCAAAAACTTAGAATTCTTCAATTTTGTTGAATGCCCATACTTTCCCCTGAAAGTATATGGTTAGTTTCGCTGGGTAGTTGATTCGTGGCTGAAGGCCCAGCTCTCTTGCCTTTCTGAATATTGTATTCCAAGTCTTGCGGTCTTTTAGCGTTGAGACTGCCAGATCCTGTGTGATCCTTATTGGTGCTCCTTGATATTTGAATTGTCTCTTTCTGGCTTCTTGTAAGATTTTTTCTTTAACTTGAAAGCTCTTCAATTTCTCTATTATATTTCTGGGTGTTTACTTTTCTGGGTCCAGTGTAGAGGGTGTTCTATGGATCCTTTCAATGTCTATATTGCCCTCTTGTTGTAGAACTTCAGGGCAATTTTGCTGAATAATTTCTTTAAGTATGGAGTCCAAGTTTCTATTAATTTCTGCCTTTTCTGGAAGACCAATGATTCTCAAGTTGTCTCTTCTAGACCGGTTTTCTTGGTCTGTCACTCTCTCATTGAGATATTTCATGTTTCCTTCTATTTTATCAGTCTTTTGACTTTGTTTTATTTGTTCTTGCTGTCTTAAGAGATCATTGGCTTCTAATTGCTCAATTCTAGCCTTTAAGGACTGGTTTTCGGCTTTAATGTTTTGGTTTTCAGCTTTAATGTTTTGGTTTTCGGCTTTAATGTTTTGGTTTTCGGCTCTAATGTTTTGGTTTTCAGCTTTAATGTTTTGGATTTTGGCTGTAGTTTTTTGGTTTTCCTTTTCAATCTGGTCATTTTTGGTCTTCAGTTGTCTTGTCTCACTTTCCAATTGCGAAATTCTGCCTTTTAAACTGTTATTTTCTTGCCAGATTTCTTCCATCTTCCTCAGCATTTCATTTATAAACTCTTCCATAGCTTGTGACCAGCTTTCATTTTTTTGGGGAGGTTTGGATTTTTGTTTTCCCTCCTCTATTGTCTGGATTTTCTCTGTGTAGAAGTTTTCGAGTGTTCCAGAGTTTCTCTTGATAGTCTTTTTCTTCTGGGCTTCCTTATTGCTGGCCATTGTTAGCCCCGCCCCTTTTCAGCTTTGTCTTTGCACTCAGGGTCTGCCTGGGCCTTGCAAGCTGGGGGGGGGGCCTCCGGTCTCCTTGTCCTCGGGGTCAGGCCTCCTGGTAGTTTCTGGTCTGCCCCTCTGCCCGAGGTTCCTTCAGCAGTCTTTGGGGCTGCTTCCACTGCCGCGCTCCGGTCTGCACCGGGTCCTCACTGGAGGTCCAAGCCTGGGCTGGAGATCGTTATCCAAGCCTAGGGCACTGCCTTTGCCTGTGCAGATGCTCTTAGGGCACTGCCTTCACCCCTGCAGAAGGTAGTGAAAGTCTGTGGGCTGGAGATCTTTATTTGCACCTCAGGTGATGCCTTCAGTGCTTGGGAAAGGCTGTATTTTAGAGGCTTTTGTCCTGGCCCGAGGCGGTGCCTTCACCCACGTGGACACTTGGGGAAAGTCCGTGCGTGCCCCCAGCCACCTGGGGTCCCTCGTCTTGCTGCACACAAGTACAAGCCCCGGGGCTGCCAGTGATTATCTGGTTGCCCCAGTCCTGTTTTCCCACTTGTGCGTTGTCGTGTTGTGCGAGGTGTGCAGTGTGGGGGGCGGGGGAGGGGCTTCTTCCTCTCGCGTTTTAGTGAGAGCTGTTTTACCCCTTTATAACGTGGAAATGCTCCGATTCTGCCTACCTTCAATGCTGCGCCCTGTTGTGGGGTTCCTTCATTCCTCTGGACTCGTTTTTATTTCCCCTTGAGGAGTTCTGTATGCTTCGGTCAGGAGAGATCAAGCAGCTGCTCCTTACACTGCCACCATCTTAACTGGAAGTCTCTCCTTAAGAGTTTTTTTTGTTTTTTGTTTTTTTTGTTTTGTTTTGTTTTGTTTTTTATAAACCCTTGTACTTCGGTGTATTGTCTCATAGGTGGAAGATTGATAAGGGTGGGCAATGGGGGTCAAGTGACTTGCCCAGGGTCACACAGCTGGGAAGTGGCTGAGGCCGGGTTTGAACCTAGGACCTCCTGTCTCTAGGCCTGACTCACTCCACTGAGCTACCCAGCTGCCCCCCCCCCCAATGATATCTTAATTGCCAAATCCAATGGCCCTTTTTCAACACTCATCCCTTTAAATCTCTATGGTACTGACAGATTTGACCACCTTTTCCTCTAGAATATTCTCTCATCTCTGTATTTTTGTGACACTACTTTAGGATCCTTTTCTATTTATCCAAGTATTCTTTTCCTAGATCATCATCAATATTCTTCGTCCTAATGACAGATATATGCCAAAGTTCTGTCCTAGACTCTCTCCTCTTCTCTCTACACTCTGTCCAAGTATCTCATAAGTGCCCATTGGTTCAATGATCATTTTTATATGAGTGACTCCTACATTTTAGATATACTACTGGTATTCTCTCTCCTGAACTCTGGTTATGTATCACTAATTTTCCACTGAATGTCTTATAGGCATTTCATCTCACTATGTCTAAAACAGAACTTTTTAGATCTTTCCCTACAAATCCTTACTGTCTTTCGACCTTCCCAACTTCTTTCAAGGGCATCACCATCTTTCTAGTCACTCAGGTTGACAACCTCAGCATCATCCTCAGTTCTCATGCCCAATCATCCCATGTATCTAATTATTTGCCATATTTTGTTGATTTTACCTCCATAATATTTCTCTCCTCTCTTCCCTTTTTTTTTAATCTCATAGCTACCACCTTAGTTCAAGACTTCCACTTAGTTCAAGACAACCACTTGTTTTATTACAATACAATGATCCCTCACTTATCATGGGAGTTAAATTCCAGAGACCCCCACAAGAGCTGAAAATCCACAAAGTAGTGGCATTATATTAATTTTATTATTTATATATGTTTTAAAGCTTTATAAACCCTTCCCACTCTCCTATAAATCTTTTCCATACTCTTATTAATCTATAGTCACTGGGCCAATCAGTGCCCAGGATACAGAACACAGCGCTGTGTTTGGTTGCCTTTCACTCAGCTGAGAGTGTGTCACGATAAGTGTAACTCCGCAATACAGAATAAGATGTGTATATTTTTAAAACTCATGATACAGTGAAGCTGAGATAATGGAACCTCGATATCGCAAGGGACTGTATTCTAATTGATCTCTCTGACGCAAATTTCTCCCTTTGACAATCGACCAATATAATACAGCTTAACAAATGATATTCCTAAAACACAAGACTAACTACATCACCCTCCTACTCAAAATATAGGGGGCAGCTGGGTGGCTTAGTGAATTGCGAGTGGACCTAGAGATGGGAGGTCCTGAGTTCAAATTTGGCCTCATATACTTCCTAGCTCTGTGACCTTGGGCAAATCACTTAACCCCCATTACCTAACCCTTACCATTCTATTGCCTTGTAACTATTACAGAGTATTGATTCTAAGATAGAAGATAAAGGTTAAAAAAAAAAAGCTATAGTAACTCATTGCTGCTTAAGATTAAAAACTCCTCCACTTGACATTTAAACACCTTCTCAATCTGACTCAGATCTACTTTTCTGGGTTTATTACTCCAGCCAAACCAGCTTCCTTACTGTGCTCATACCTGACATTCTATTTCCTGTCTCAGACCTTTTGCTCAGGGTGTCCTACATGCTTGGAATGTACTCTTTCCTCACCTTTGCCCCTTAGAATCCCTGGTTCTCTTTGAAGCTGTGCTCAAATGCCACCTTCTTCATCAGACCTTTCCTTATTCCCCCCAGCTATGAACACCTCCATTACTTGGTACCTACCTTATATATGTTTTGCATTTACTTATTAGGGAGATTATAAGGGCCATTCCAGGGAGTATGCACCCAGACCTTCCCTGGAAACTTCTGGGGATTCCAAAGACATGGTGACCCATTGCTTGGGTTTTTTGGGGATGATGAACTCTCTGGTTGCTTCTAGACATGTGATGACCTAGTCCTAGAGCTAAAAGGATTTGAAGTTTTAGAGTGGGGAAAAAAAGTAAAAAGAAAGAAAAACAAAAAAGCAAGAAAGAAAAAAAAGGAAAAAAGACAAAGGAAAAGGAAAAAACAGAAAAAAGAAATTTTAGAGTATCATGGAATACTCTGAGTGATCCCTTAGTCTTACCTACCACATGACAGTCATAGAGGAGTTGTGATGAATCTATTAGAAGAAGAGACAGCTTCTGGCTAGTGCTCTCTCAGCTTTGGCTCTCTAGGCAGCATTATGTAATTCCATTGAGGGGTGAAGGATCCAGTGTCATGGAGATTCTACTACTGAACCTCTCATTGGTGCATGGGCTCATCTAGAGAAGCTTGACTAGGACCTCTGGTTCCCTTTGACCTTTTGTTTATTTTTTCCTGACCTCAGGTGTCAGGAATATATACAGAACTTCCAAGTAGTTAGAAAACCCACTCTTTAATCAAGAAAAAAAGGATAGACTCATTAATCTGGCCACCACAGAGTCATAAACAAAATTCAATACAGAACCAAAGGCTCTGAGACTCTGGGATCCATATCCCTGGGAGAAGACACCATACTAGATGCCAACTCCAAAGAGATACTGGACCTAAGAGTCTCTTATACCCTTTAGAGAAGCTTACAAAGACTAACCACAAACAAATTTGTAGACTTCCTAACATTCAGCAGCTATGGCATTAGAGAATGATCAGTTGTAACAAATTAAAGACAAAGGTCAAATTCAGGAGAGGAACTTTTATCCAATAGAGAAGTCTCCAAAACAAAAAGGTGCTTAACATTCAAATCAAAATAGATGTGCTTGGTTCTGAGGTTTCTCAAAAGTAAGGGTAAACTGAGCCATCCAGAAATCCATGTTGACACAGGCAAACAGGGCCCCTAACAGGGACACTCCCAAGGACTTGGTGAGTTTGGAAGATCTAGAAGTTCCATGGGAGGAAGTTTGAGATGAATGAAGGCAGGACAGGTGAGTCCAGAGTAACAATGTCTGATAATAAGGGAAATGTTTACATGAAGGAAGTTACCCACCTGAAAGAAAATCAAGCTCGACTGTTTGATCAGAAGGTGGCCAGGCAAAATGGAAAATGACTTATTAGCATCCTTTCCAACTGTTTTGTTTTCTGGTGAGACATAAATATTAGTCTTTCAAGCTATTGTAACTGGAATTGTCTTGTTAATTCTGTTAATGAATGTTGTGATTCTTCCATGTTTAGCATTATTTGTGTAGGAATAAAATACCTGTATCATAACTCTTTTGTTCCTCTTATTGAGAAACCACTTAGAATTTCCAGGCATAACTTTTACTAGAATTAACATTGAATTCAGGCCCAATGGGGTAGAGATTTCCTAATGCGTTAAAAAAGAGTGAAAAAGGGGGCCTAATCCCCCAATTAGAAGCTAACTCCTCAAAATGGAACCTGAGTTCACAAACAATAAAAACTGATACACTCCAAGGAAGGTGATGCATTGCTTTCCCCAATACACCATAGGTTCATTGAGGGAAAAACAATTTTGTTCCTGTTTTTATATTCCTAGTTTCTAGCACAGTGCCTAATACTTAATAAATGCTGATTGACTGACATTCTTCATGAAAGTAACAGTAAGCTGTAGTAAGTATGTTTCCAAAGGACAGTTGAACAAAGTTATCTAGGCTGTTGTACCTATGAAGGAATCTTGTATGATCTGAGCATATGTAGACTTTAGTGCAGAGACTTTAAGTGACTTGCCCAGGGTTACATAGCAGTAAGTATCTGAAGCTAGATTTGAATGGAGGTCTTCCTGACTATGGATTCAGGGCTCAACCCACTCCATGACATGGGAGATTGATATATATCTCTTATTTTTATAATATTTTTTAATCCTTACCTTCCATTTTAGAATTAATACTGTGTATTAGTTCTAAGGAAGAAGAGCAGTCAGGGTTGGGCAATGGGAGTTAAATGACTTGCCTGAGGTCACACAGCTATAAAGTGTCTGAGGTCAAATTTGAACCCAGGACCTCCCATCTCTAGGCCTGGTTCTTAATCTACTGAGCCACCTAACTGCCCTCCTTCATAAAGATTTTAAAGAAATGAGAAATCAGAAATATATTTAGATCATTATAAATATTCTTTCTATTGCCTCTATGATATTTGTAACAATTTATATTTATGTAGTTCTTTTTCAAATGCTTTTTTTTGGTCCTACTAACAATTCTACAAGAGAAGGGCAAGGACTAAGCAAATGGGGTTAAGTGATTTGCCTAGAGTCACACAGCTAGAAAGTGTCTGAGGTCAGATTTGAACCCAAGTCCTCCTGACTCCAGGCCTGGTGTTCCGCCCCACCATATTACCTCGCTGCCCCTATGTAGTACTTTTAAGACACATTTATATGGCAGTATTAAAGTAATTTCCTTACAACAAACCTAGGAGTCATATGGTGCAAATATTATATCCAGTTTATAGATGAGGACACTGAGCCTCAAAGACATGGGACACAATAGGTAGGCAGGAGAAATGCCTGAGATACTTAATGAAATGCAACTTCAAAAAAGCCTTGCTAAAGGTGACTGAGAGAGCAGTCTGACAATCATTCACCAAGTATCTATTAGTCATTATTATTCCTGACAAGCATCTGCAGTCATAACAGTAGAGGAGTTGTGCGAGAAGCAACCTCAGACTACCGTTTGTCTACAAGCACAGGGTAGAAAAACCTGTTGGTCAGACATTAGCATTAGCACACACACATCCATCTCAGATATATGCATGTACACACACACACACACACACACACACACACACACACACACACACACACTTCCATATAGGAATGTGAAGGACCATGAAATAGTAATACCAAGGTCACATCACAGGATCAGAGAGCAATAGTTTGGTGAGACCTCAGCAGTCATCAAATCCAATCTCTTATTTTATAGTGAGGAAATTGAGTCCCAAGGAAGTTAAGGAACTTGACCAAGATCGTAGAGAAATAGCATCAGAGTTGAGATTTGAATACAAGTCCTTTAGCTTCAGATGTAATGCTATTTCCACTAAAGAAAGATACAGCCTATAGCCAACTCTAGGAGAAATTCCCATTCTGGGAGAGTTAGAAAGAAATCTTCAGATCAAAATAAAAAACTTTCTAATTTGGAATTTTGCTTTAAAAAAAAATAAAAGGTGATTAAATGTCCTTACCTTTTGATTCAGTGATCTAACTGCTAGGTGTATACCTAAAGAAGGTTATTCTTTATCTATACATTTATTGAATGTCTACTATGTGTTTAAACACACACACATATAATAATGTATATATAGTATATATAGTAGTGTCTTTGAGGAGGTGATAAGTGTCATCATTGGCCCTCTGTATTATTGTTTGGATGTCTTAAATCTTTAAAAAAAATTTTTTAATGTTGTACTCGCATATTTTTTTTTAATATTACTTCTTCATGTGGTTTCTTTCTGATTACGCTGACACTGGATTTGGTTTGTAATGCTCATCATATTAATTAATCTATATAGTCATTCATTATTTATACATTTATTAAATGTCTACTATGTATAACACTATGTTAGACTTTCTCCATTCAGATAACCCACCATCACTTCAAGATCAATGCTTCCAAAATTGAATCCATTCTCTTTCCCCCAAAACTGGCTTCCTTTATCAACAATCTAATCCTGGGGCAGGTCAGTAGCTCAGGAAATAGATCTATGACTCTTTTCTCTCTGTCAGTTCTATCACTTCCATTATTTCTCCCAACACAGTTTCTTCCCCTATCCCCTCAGCTCCATTTACAATGTCCCCACCCTAGTTCTGGCCACAGTGGAAGACTGAAGACTCAATAGTCATAAGTAATTAAAAGCAACTGTGAGAGGCCTTTTGATGCTAGAAGAGGTTTCTGAAACAGATTTGAGAATGTGTTTAGAATAGCTTGGGCAGCTTGGTGGCACGGTGGATACAGTTGAGGGTCTAGAGCAGTGATTCCCAAAGTGGGCGCCACCCTCCCCTGGTGGGTGCTACAGCAATCCAGGGAGGTGGTGATGGCCACAGGTGCATTTGGGGGCAATGAATAACTGTAAGGGGGCGGTGATAGTATGTGACAGGGGGCACTAAGTAATATTTTTTCTGGAAAGGGGGTGGTAGGCCAAAAAAGTTTGGGAACCACTGGAGAGTCAGGAAGACCTGAATTCAGTTCTGGCCTCAGTCACTTAACTAACTGTAGCAAGTTGCTTAACCCTGTTTGCCTCAGTTTTTTCATCTGTTGTTTCTATTTGTCCTTGTTTTTTGAAGAGATCCAATGACATAACACGGTGATCAGGCTTGACTTGCTCACAAATTGCATTCAGAGAGGCAGAATTGCACAAAGAAGTCAGCCTCACTTTCCTAGAGTCATCAAGGTCCAGTGGCAAGATGAAAGTCAGGAAGACTGGGCAGTGGCCCAGGATGTAGTGATTGACCTTGATGTCTTCAGTGTCTAACCAAGCTCAAAGCATTCCACAAAGCCCTTCATCTATAATATGAGTTAGATAAGGAAATGGCAGACTACTCCAATCTCTTTGCCAAGAAGACCTCACAAAGAGTCAAACATGATTGAATAACAAAAACAACTTGGAATAATTTGGATGGGGCTCCAACCTGTAGCAGGGGCATGGGTTCTAGCCCATTGCCTTTGCAGGGGTCTTTGCATTGCCTCTGATTCACAGGGGTCAGTCAGATGTGTCAGCTGAGGTTGGGTTTGGAAAAGAAGCGAAAACCACAGGGAAATCCCTAGAGAATTTCACCTGCCTCTATTTTGTCTGACACATTTCCTTAGGGTAGGGAATTGGTGGGGCTTCCACAAGGCTTTTTTTATGCATTTGGAAAACCTCAGAACTCAGCACCACAGAGCATTCTACAGTCAGTGCTGCTGGAACACAGACTAACTCTTTACTTGGCTCTCAGTGGTCTATTGCATCCTATCAAAAGCAGAAACTCAAGGAAACTTGGGGAAGGTGGTTTGCTGCTCAGGCCAGCCCAAATCTCCCTCTTCCTCTTTACCTTCTAAATGTGTCATACAATACACCGTAAGAGACTTTCTTTGTGGTACTCACTTCATCCCACACACCCTCAAAAAAGCAAGTTCCAAACCCAACCCAATTCTACCACACAATTTTCCCTGACAAACAGGATCACTTCTGTACAGACTTACCAAATAATCACCCCATGATCAGCCTGGGCAAAATCCATTCCTCTCTATGCCTCAGTCTCCTTATCTGTAAATGATAACAAAGATACCTGTACTGCCTACTTCTGAGGAACGTTCTCAGGATCAAATGAAATCATGTAGGCAAAGTCATTCACAATCTATAAAGCAGCACATGAGGGCAATGGGGGTTGCACAGAACATTCACCAATTTTCTTTGCCTGTATCCAGCCAACTCCATGTATGTGATTCAGTGTTATGAGGTTCAGTGCCTTGAGATGACTAAGCAGTCCTTTAATTGACCACTGAACCCAAAGCACTGATGACTCAGAGGATCTTTAAGGGAATTGTAATCTCAGAGCAGCGAGCCCCTCCAGCACTGAGTCATGAACATATGGTCAGTCAGGGAAGGTAGGGAAGTTGTCCATGGTTTGTACAACATCACCCCGCTTACATAAATGTCAGTGATTATGCCAGTTCCCTTCCCTTTTCCTCTCAAAGTAGTGAACTTCATTTTTTTATAAACCCATACCTTCTGTCCTAGTATTAATTCTAAGACAGAAGAGCAGCAAGAGCTAGACAATGGGGATAATGTGACTTGCTCTGAGTCACATAGGTAGGAATTGTCTGAGGCCAGATTTAAACCCAGGACCTCTCAACTCCAGACCTGGCACTCCATCCACTGTGCTGCCTAGCTGCCCTGTGAACTTTAGATTGTCTAATTCCATCTCTTTACTTTAGAGATGAGAAATCTAGGTTCTAGAGAGGTGAAAGGACTTGCCCCAGGTCATCTAACTAGCAAGTCAAGATTTGATTCTAGCTGTCAGAATATAATACACCTATTTTACCTGTCAAGAAGCTGAAATTAGGCCCAGATGGAAAACCCCAATATAGATTTGTTCAGGATCTAAGGGCTATAAACAATCATGTTATAAAGAGACACCAAGTGGTTTCAAACCCAAACACAATTATTTCTTCTATTCCCAGCACAGCCACTTACTTTACGGTCCAGCATTAATTAATGGTTCCAGCATTCTTTTCGCTATAACTTGTTTACTTTTCATTCAGTTAATTGGTAAATATCTTGAATGTGCCTACTATATCTGAGGAAGGCACTATGTTAGGTCCCGTGGAGGCACAATCCCTCACCTTTAAATGCTTATTCATCTAGAAAGAGAGATGAGAGAGATAAATAACTGTAATACCAGGGGATAAATGCCACAAGAGGAAAAGATGATTTCAAAGAAAACAACCAAAGAAGGCTTCATAGAAGAGGTGGCATCTGTGCTGAGGGAAACAGGTCCAACACACAGAAGACTGAATACATCTAAGCACAATATTGTTGTTGTTCAAGTGAGGCAGGGTTGTACAAAGTTATCAAACTCCCTCTAGAATCAAAAAAGTCCAGTGGCAAGACAAAAGTCAGTATGATGGCGACACCTCAGGATGTAGTGGATGACCTTGGCATCTTCCACATCTAATCAAGCTCTACAGTCACTGCAACAAATTGCTGTCATCCCCCCAGAGGGAAGTTTTCTTATGCTTGGGGTAGACATACCCTCCATATCCTGGTGAAACATTATCATAATAACATGTATAAAAGAATATAATCAAAACTATTACAAATACGAAGTTGTGAAAGCACAAAGAATTTCCTATTTCCTCAATAAATTCCTGACCTAGAGAGTGGCACCTGAGGGCTGGTGCTTATTAAGATATGGAGTCCCAGGGGCAGCTGGATGGCTCAGTGGATTGAGAGCCAGGACTAGAGATGGATGATCCTGGGTTCAAATCTGGTCTCAGGCACTTCCCAGCTGTGTGACTGGGCAAGTTACTTAATTTCCATTGCCTAGCCTTCCCACTCTTCTACCTTGGGACCAATATACAGTATTGGTTCTAAGAAGAAAGGAAGGATTTAAAAAAAGAGAGATGGAAAAGAAGGATTTTCAATAGCAGGAGTTCTATGGGAGAGTTGATTGATTAAGGCTGGACCATTTAAGCTGACTGGTCCAGCCTTGAGTCTATTATCTTGAGTCTAACTTCTAATTAACTTTCTGAAGGCAAAAGCAATGGTAGTCCTGAGATTATAAATGGGGAAAGGTACTTATACTGGACTAATTCTCCCTTGTGAGCTCCCATGGTACACACAGCTTCAATAGCCTCAAGGCATATTGTACACCTACCTGGAGAACTCCTCAAGATAATTGAGATTATCGAGGTGTTCTGAAATTCAATTAAGAAATTTCTGGAGTTCATGTTTGGCTGTGCTATCTGATGAAAAGAGGCATTGTGTAAATGTTCCATCATCTTCCCAAGGAAGCCCTCCCTCTTACAGGTTAACAATGAACCCAGATAGCATAGTATAGAGTCAAGAACTTTGGATTTTGGAGTTAGTTCCAGTTTGAGCTCAAGGGTTTGCCTTTAGCTAATTCACAGTTCTGAGACTCAAGTTTCCCACCTGTAAAATAAAGGAGTTGGATTAGATGATCTCTAAAGTATCTTCCAGGTCTAAATTGATTGATCTAACTTGACTTTGGACAGACAATGATTTCCTTACTCTCCACTTGCCTGGCTGGCACACGGAAGCCAGAAGGGAAGGGATCTGCTTTGGGATGCCCAAGGAAAAAATAAAGTTCAGATCTGACATCCCAGAGCCCTGAATCCTAAACCTTTGCTCTTTCTTCTACATTGCAATCACCACAACAAGCCATGTGAAGCTGGCCTCAACCCAAGTCTGACAAACCTCAGAGTTGTGGTGCATGTAATCCAGAGTCACCAGTTACTCTGACTCTGGGGATAATAAGTGATGAGTCATTCTAGCTCTCCAGACTGGCCCCAGATCTAAGAGCTCCCAGCACTCCAGCTTGAAAACCTCTGGAAACGCGTTAGAGGGATGATGTAAAAAGCAGCTTGGTCACCTGTAGCGACTATTCTCCCGCAGGTGTGGAGGTGGTTCTCAGGCAGAATTCCCAGAAAAAAGAATTTTGGGGGGCTTGGGAGGAACTCAGGACCTGGACCCCAATTCTGTCTTCCGATACGTGCCTCTGAATATTTGCTGTCTCAACCTGGCAATAACGTCCCCAATCCCCCTCTCCCTGTTACTATTAAATGAAGACAGATTATCATCAGACCATTAGCAGTGATGCAAGCTTGGAGAAGCCTGACTGATTGGCACCTCCGGATAGTGAAACACCTGAAAAATCAACAGGTCTACGTCACTTAGAGAAATACTTTGACCTACAGTAAACCTGAGCCACGTGACCCAGCTGCAGCCGCTCCGGGACACGCGGGGGGAGGGGGATTTCCCCATTGCCATGAGTCTCTCCGTCTCCCAAACTAAACACTGATACGAGAAACAATCAGTCATTGGGAAATCAGCCACTCACGTGACGCGGGCATGCTTCTTTCGAAAGCCCAACTCGGATGCCCAGTGGTCCTTCGTTACTCCGCGGGACGGCAGCTCGGGGTGGGACGCACTTGTACTTTGTGCTTTGGCGGGATTATCCGCACTTTTTTTTTTTTTCTCCTACTGAGTTTTTCAGATCACTTTCCAATCCTGAAGACTCAATGGAAAATTGTCCCCAATTCCTTAAGTCTAAATGTTTCTAAACAAAAATATTTCCCCACTTTAGGGGCTCCGCTTTCCCCTCCTGCGTTCAATCAAACTGCGCTCCTGTGTCACAAAGCGGCCCATGGGCGGATGTATTCGCTCTTTTTACTTAGGAAAGGAGCAGCCTTCAGCTTCCCCACCTCCTCCGAATCAGTCAGCTTTCAAAAAGCCTTTATTAAGTATTTATTACGTGCCTGGCACGGGCTTGACAATTCTGGGACTGCCACCTCCCGCACCTGCTTTCCTGGAGACAAGATTGTCCCACACAAAGCCAGGCAAACATGTACCAAACAGCATATTGTATACCGAGTACACAGGCCAGAGAGCGTATAATAAAGGGCTACGTTGTGATGGGGATAAACAGTCTTCAAAGTGGACCCTGTAGTCCGACCCACGGGGGCTATTACATGACTCCAAGGCGGAGGTAGGAGGTGATCAATCAGCGTCAGAAGGGAAGTTGATCCCATCCTCTCTGCCCAGTAAAATCAGACAGCTTCCCACGCGCCCTCCGATGCTCCCCCTCCGACTCAGGTGCAGCAGTTAAAAGCTAAGCAACTAACTGGGCATCAGCAGTAACAACTGCCCCAGTGACATGGCGAAAATGTCCTCCTTACATATCAACTCCTCACTCTAAAATCACCTCTTTTTTTTTTTAATTAAAAAAATTTTAAAAAAATTCTTTTTTTCATGGTTACATGATTCATGTTGTCTCCTTTCCTCCTCCCCAAGCTGACAAGAAATTCTACTGGGTTATACATTTTATCACTGGAAACCTATTTTCATATTATTCATTTTTGTAATAGAGCAATTTTTTAAAATCCAAGTCCCAAATCACATACACATATAAACAAGTGATAAATCATTTATTTTCTTCTTCATAAAATCACCTCTTGACTTCTTGGGGGTTCATGGTAAAAAAAAATTAAGTGACAGGTAATTACTGGTATGGATTCCAAGTATTATAGGAATAAAGAAGATATTAGAGGATCAGTCTGGAGTACTTAACCAAGGCTTCATGGAGAAGTTGGAGTGGGGATAAGGGATGAGTGCTAGTGTAATTGGTCAAGAGGGGTTCAGTCTTTCAAGAATACAAATTCTTCTCTGCATGGTGCCAACAGACAGATATTTGGAATACCTATTTCTGTAGTTGCATGATAGTATATGATGGAGAGCCATGTTCTCCATTTCAGGGATTCTGTGACTGTTTTTTCTTACAGTGTGGTAACAGAAAAGCTTTTTTTTTTTTTTTTTTTAAACCCTTACCTTCTGTCTTGCAGTCCATACTGCTATAATAATATAATAATGCTCCAAGGCAGAAGAGTGATAAGGGTAGCAATGGGGGTCAAGTGACTTGCCCAGGGTCACACAGCTGGGAAGTGTCTGCGGCCAGATTTGAACCTAGGACCTCCTGTCTTAGGCCTGGCTCTCAATCCACTGAGCTACTAAGCTTCCCCCAAGAAAAGCTTTTTAATTGACTGCTGAGTCAGAATGTGCTGTGTGTACAGAAAGGTCAAATAGAGAAGTTTGATCTTTCTCTCCGACAGATTTCAGTCAACTGCTATAGACTTCCCAGTTGGAAAGGATCCTTGGGGCATCTCTCATTTGGTTACTGTGAAACAAAGAGGCCAAGAACTGAAGTCTATAGCAGATTTTCTAGTAGCTGAGCCCAGTCCAGAACCAGCACTTAGAGGTGACCTTCTTTCCCCAGCCCAGAAGTGGACTGGCCCAAAAGCTGTGACACCTTGTCTATTAGCAATGGTGTATCAAGAAGTGAAGTTGGGCGCAATTAGTGACTGAGTGGATAGAAAGCTAAGAGTGAAGATGGGAGGTCCTGGATTCAAATCTGAACACAGATACTTCCTGGCTGTGACCTGGAGCAAGTCACTTAATCCTAATTATCTAGCCCTCACCATTCTTCTGCCTTAGAACCAATATATAGTGTTGCTTCTAAGACAGGAGGTAAGAGTTTTAAAAAACTTTTTCTAAAAAAGTGAATTCAGTGAAAGGAATGTTTTTTAGCAACTTAAGTTTGAGCCCACTATTTCTAGGAACTGAGTGAGGGGCAAAAGCAATTGTGTCCCCTATTCAGGAGACACATCTACTCCTGTACTTCTGGGCAGTCTTTTTCAGTAAACATCTATTTATTAAAACTAATTAATGTTAATTGCCTGGCATTGATGAAACCAGATGTCAGCCTCGGATGGGTATGGACAAAGGTCTTTTCTCCTTACAGTATTATTTCATTTCACTGGATATTATCGGGCTGTAAAGAATCACCCAAAGAGAAGGGGCCAAGTTTCCAGTTGGTTACTGCCCTTTGAATGCATCCCCAATTTCGGCTATGAAGCCAATCCAAAACACTTCTCTTCATCCCTTGGTAAGAGATTAGAACCAGTTACAGAATGTCTACACATGCTCCAGATCTCTCAAGGCATTTTTATCACATTATCACAACACTTCTGGAAACTGGCTCCTCAGTCTTTTGCATGAATATGCATCAGAGGCACTCTTGGCATGCTCAGAAGTCTGGGCTTGTTGGAGAGTCCCCTAGTAGAGTACTCATTAGAATGCAAACTCCTTTGGAGTAGGGATTGTTTCAATCAATGTGTGTGTAGTCCAGTGCCCAGCCCAGTATCTGACACTTAGTGCAATGGTGATACCTCCTAAGACACCGCTGGTTCTCAATTCTAAACAAGGAAGATAGCAGTTGTGGTGAGAAAGTGCTTCCCCATTTACAAAGCAATTAAATATGAGCTATTATGATGCTGTTGACTGATAGATGCACCTGGAGCCAGGAATGAGAAACCTGGGCAGCCTTCAGCCTTAGGCTGGGCTTGCTATTTAACCCCTTCAGGACACTCTGTTTTGAAAGCCAAAGGTTTCAGAATTTTGGTAAAGGCCAATCTTGTACACAGGACGTATCCATGGGCTAGATTTTTCTTGGGTCTAGCTGAAACGCCCAACTGACAAAGGGAGCAAGAATGTTACCAAGGGAACCCAGTTTACAGTCTCTTCTCTCCACGCCCTGCCTAAGAATGTTCTTTTATAGACAGGGAAGCAATCAGGTACCTAATTGATCCATGCCCCCTCAATACCAAACATCTGATAATAGCAGCCCTGTCCTCACAGACCTAAGCTTCAGCCCCGGAAGTACTTCAGAAATTAAGTGAGAGAAAAAGGATTCTTTTAGTAGGATAATGCACTTTTGCATCTCTCTCTCTCTCTCTCTCTCTCTCTCTCTCTCTCTCTCTCTCTCTCTCTCTCTCTCTCTCTCTC
>NC_058133.1:118670902-118683314 GCF_016433145.1 Gracilinanus agilis
GTGTGTGTGTGTGTGTGTGTGTGTGTGTGTGTGTGTGTGTGTGTGAGTGTGAGAGAGAGAGAGAAAGAGAGAGAGAGAGAGAGAGAGAGAGAGAGAGAGAGAGAGAGAGAGAGAGAGAGTTCAAACTGTCAAATCAATAAGCATTTGTTAAGCAACTATTATGTGCCAGGCACTATGCAAAGTTCTGGGGGGAAAAAGGCTCTGATCTCAAGGAATTCACATTCTGTTGTGGAGATCGCATGAAAACAACTGTGTATACATAAGATCTAGCCAGGCTCTATTGCAGCTCATCTTCGAGGGAAGGCAGGAGCAATTTGTTCCAAATCACACAGGTAGTTAATTATAGCCAGTAATTAATCCAAATCTTCTGATCCTAAACACACTATTTCTACTCTACTGGGCAGCCTCAAATATTCTTTTTTTTTTTTAAACCCTTACCTTCTGTCTTGGAGTCAATACTGTGTATTGGCTCCAAGGCAGAAGAGTGGTAAGGGCTAGGCAACAGGGGTTAAGTGACTTGCCCAGGGTCACACAGCTAGGAAGAGTCTGAGGCCAGAATTGAACCCAGGACCTCCCCATCTCTGGGCATGACTCTCAATTCACTGAGTCACCCAGCTGCTTCCTCATGGAGCTTTTAACTTTAATCTACATTATTAACAATTTCTTCTTTACTTTATTTAGCCTAGATAAGGAGCAAAACAATAAATTAAACTCTGAGCCCTGATTTGTGTTATTTGCCAATTTGCAAGGTGTAAATTATTCATTGAAAATTTAATGATCAGATTTCAAGAGCCAGCTCAAACTGGCGTCAGCACATACTTCATGAGTTTAGTGACTGGATGGATCTAAAAAGGATGTGGTGTTTAAATTGTGCTTTGAAGGAACTCTGACTTAAATAAATGGAGGTGAGGAGGGAGGACATTCCAGGCCCAGATGAAAATCTGGGCAAAGACAGAGAGATGGGAGGTAAAATGTCATGTGTGAGGGAAAGCAAACAGGTCAGCTTGATTTATTTGTAGAATATATAAGGGAGTAATTAGTCTGGAGAGATAATCTGGGGCCAGATTTCATAGCAGTTTAAGTGCCAAACAGAGAAATGGATTTTTATCCTAAAGACAATAGAATGCCACTGGAGCTTCTCAAATAGGAGAGTGACGTGGTCATATCTGTGTCATAGGAATATCATTCTGGCGGCTGGAAAAAGAATAAATTAGAGTCTAGAGGTAAGGAGATCAAGGAGGAGGAGATTTCAATAGCCCAGTTGAAAAGTGATGACTAAGTGACTGGAGTGTGATTGGAGAGAAGGGGATGTTTGCAAGGGATGCTATAGAGAAAGAAATGATAAGAGTTGGCAACTGATTGGATATAGGGAGAGGCGATAGAAAGTCAAGAGGGTGACTCAAATTATAAAAATGAGTTTTATATAAAAATGAGTTTCAGCTGCACACGAGACATTCAGTTGGAAATTCCAATAAGCAGAGTAATAAAGGAAGACAAATAACTAAGATATTCATTGTTGAGTTGCACTAATTAATGATAATTCTACCTAGATTAATTAATTAATTAATTCATCTGTTGGGATAAAAGATCAAGAATATCAAGGGAAACAATGAAAAATAAAGTTGAAACAAAGGTGGTCTAGATAAACAAATCTTACGCTATTATTTTATTAATATTATTATGAATGAATGAAAACACATTCTATAAGTGCTTACTATGTGCCAATCACCATGCTCAGGGTAAAATAGAAAATCAACACACTCTGCTCATGAAAAGCTTTATTCTAATTGGGAGGACATGATATATAAAGGAGGGTTCAACAGCAGAATGAAAGACAAAGCACAGAAGTCTTTAGGGTGCATCAGCAGGTCAGATTGCAACCATCCAGTGGCCAGAGGGAGTAGTAACAGGGTAGATGATACCCAAAGCAGATAGCTTGGTGGATTGAAGGACTCAAGGGTTATCTATTTTACCGGAAGTACTTTAGTTGATTGCTTCCTGCTCATCCATGTAATGAAACTAACCATATTCATCTCACTTCTGGAGTGCTAGAGGAGTCCAGCCTATAACCATGGGTGAGAAAATGAGTATGAGTGTCAGAGTGGGGTAGGATTTGGGGTTCTTTCTCACAGGGATTGGGATGGGGGAGGAGGGATTAGAGTTTGTCCAGGATAAGAATGAGACATTGCTAAGAATGTTGGGTGTGGGGGGCTCCCCCTGGCACTGGCTCAAATGAAACATTTAGCACTTGTTAGGAAACCTGAGAGGCAAGTTAGAGGGAATGAAGAAGAAAGACTACTCTTACCTACATCTGATGAACCCTTCCCATAATCCTCAAATTCTTTGGTACAAGTTAAAGAACAGAAAAATTAACCTAGAATGAACCAGCAAGACCCAGAGTGTTCTACCATATATAATAGCCTAGTATTTAATAAACTCAAGAATATTAGTCATACCCATAGTGTTACTGTACTTCCATTATCAAGAATTCTGAAATTCCCCTATTTGGTCATGACCTCCTTTCATGCCATCTTTCCCTAAGCCTGATTCCTCTTTAATTTATTTTTCATCTTTATTTTATCCTTCAGTACCTTCATCCCTCCCTGTTGTCCTAGTTCATTATCCCTGCTTTAGTTTTTCTTTTGTCTCTTCCTAATCTTGCCTCTATAGTTAGCCAGTCTGAAATTATTTTGTTATCTACTCTCTAATCCTTGTCTCTTTGTCATATTGCTGCTCTTCCTTGACAAAACACAAGACTGGATCACTTCCACCATCTACCTCTTCCACCCCTACACACTCTTCATGTGCTGCTTAACAGTGCTGAAGGAAGTCTCATGGCTACATGACTGTGTTGGCTACCAATTTATGTTATCTAATCTCAACTGAGCTCTTATTGCAGCAAGGTGATCCTTTTACTCTTTCCTAATTGACTCAGTGATATTTCTCATAGTGACTGTTCCAAATCTCTACCCTTAAGCCTCCTACACAATTCCTTTCTCCTTCCATTTCAGGAGAGCATTACCTCATAATTTATTGAGGAAGTAGAGGTCATTCTCGTAAGCTCTGTCCTCTCTACTATTGTACATCCCCAAATCTCTTGATATCTGCATTCTCTTTTCCTTTACTCCAGTGACTCAAACCACAAGCATTTTCTGACTGCCTACTGTGTACAAGATACTCTGCTATTGTTGTCTGACCTTTTTTGGAGAGCCAGCGACATCACGGGACAATGTCTTGACTTGTATATGAATTGCATTTAAGTTAGGCAGAATTTAAGTTGCCAGCCTCACTCTCTATTCTAAAGTCATGGAAGTCCAGTAGCGAGGCAAAAGTCAGGAGAGCTGGTGATAGCTTAGGATTCAGTGGACAACCTTGGCGTCGTCAGTGTCTGACCAAGCTCAGAGCATCTCACAGTGCTTGCTTCAGCTGTCTTTGTAGCCATTGGAACAAATTGTTCTCATCTGTCTGTTCCATTGGGAGAAGTCTTCATGTGCTTGGAGAAGACACTACCCAAAGTCATTGATGAGTTTGTGTCCCAGGGGTTACCCTCATCCTGGTTTAGCCCATCTGCCAAGATGTCTTACTGGGGCATGGCCACTGTGTATGCTACAGCTTCTTGGAGCCACAGGAGAGAACTGAATGGCAGGTGGACACCAAAGGTAGATAAACAGCCCTGCAAAAGGTTTGGTAAACCCTCACACCAGATGTGCTAGTCTTCTTTGAACACCCATAAACTCTAAGCTAAGCTTTGGGCATAAATGCAAAAGTGAAGTATTCCCTGATCTCAAATTTATTTTCTGCAGAGAATACATAGTAAATACTATATAACAAATAAACTTTGGGCTCACTTTCCCAACTCTTACTTTCATTGACAGATTGTATCTTCAGAGCCTGTCTGGTTTTCTCAGTCAGCCAGTCAATAGGTACCTATTTAGTTTCTCCTACTTATCAGGTCCTGTACTTAGCACTGGGGATACAGAGAAAGGCCAAAGTTAGACCCAGTTCTCAAGGAATTCACAGTCTAATGGGGAAGACAACATGCAAATAACTATGCATAAATGAACTCTATATAAGATAAATTGGATATAATCAATGGATGAAAGGCACTGGTATTAAGAGGGATCAGGGGGCAGCTAAGTAGGAGTTTTAAAAAGGAAGAAAGAAAGAAAAAATAACTTGTCAAGGAGACATAAGAGGTAGGAGCAGCTTGTCTTCTTGCTGTAGCTAGAAGAACTGTTCAGGCTAGACCAAATTTACAAAATGTTCAAATGTTTTTTCAGGCATCTCCTAATCTTTTTCCCTCCCTCTTGCCCTTATTTCAGTTATTCTTTATTGAGCCTTTCTCTATCCTCTCTCCTTCTTTTCTAACTTCCCTCCTTCCCCCATCCTTCCAGGTCTACCCAGCTCTTCCTCTCAAACTTATTTCATGGAAATTTGGCATCTAAGATCTGTTCTCTAGGATAGAGAGGTAGGTAGTAATCATGGAGGTTTGTAATTAGTACCTCTATAGCCCTTACAGAACTCTAAATAGAAGAAAGGAATTGGAAAACACAGGAGTGTTCAAAAAAGGCATTTTTCTAGGAGTGATGAGCTAGAATAGAGAAGGGCATGTTCTTGGTACCTCCAAATTCAAATTTCTATCACTAATGATAACTGAATCATGGAACCAAAGAAGCTCTGAGTTCGAAGGGAATGAAGGGACTGTCTAGTCCAGTGATGGGCAAACTACAGTGGGCGGGCCAGATGTGGCCCCCTGAAATGGCCAGGCCATCTGACATTATTCCTAATCTGACGAATACAATGAAGAGGATACAATACAATGAAACTTTGAAAGAGTTGCCTTAGAAAAAGACTGACAGAAGAGCATTTCCTTTTCTTTGGCCCCCTCTTTAAAAAGTTTGCCCATTACTGGTCTAGTCTATCCTCTACCTGAAAAGAAATCTCCTTTACCACATCCCCAGCATATGCTGCCTATACTCAAACATCCCCAGAACTGACAAATTTACAACCCTCAGATTCCACTTTAGGACAATTCTAATTATTAGAAAGTTGTTCAATATGTTGAGGCAAAATGTGCCTGTGAAATGTCTACTATTGCTCCTAATTCTACCCTGTGGGAACAAATAGAATAATTCCCATCCATCTTCTAAGTGACAAACCTTCAAATTCTTAAAGATATCTATGTCACATAATCACGGAATTTCCAAGCTGGATGGAATTCCAGCAGCCAACAGCACCCTATTAGAAAAAGAATCCCTTATAAACTGTGCCCAACAAATGGCCATTCAGTATTTTCTTGAAGAATTCAAGTGAGGGAGAACCCAGGAGCTCTTGTGGGAGCTTAGTAGACTTCTAGAAAGCTTTAATAGTTAGGAAGTTTTTTTCTTTACTGCAAGGCTAAATTTGTGTTTGCGACTTCCATTCAGTTCTTCTGTTTCTATTCTCTTGGGCCAGTTGGATTAAATATAAACCTCATTCCAAATGACAGTCCTTCAGATATTTGACCACCGCTATCATGCCTCACCATCAGGTATTTTAAAAAGGATCTTACGGGGTTTTTTTTCCCTTACATTCTTATCACTTTCCAATGACTCTGCTCCCCTAATTTAACTGTCATTTGTTACAAAGAAACACAGCTAGATAAGCCAGCATATTGGCTATATCTGACAATGTATGCCTCATTTCACAGCTCACACACACTCCTCATTTCATAGTTCACAACTTCCCTGGAATGCTGTCCCTTCTTATCTACACCTCCTAGTTTCCCTGGCTTCCTTCAAGCCCATCTAAAACCATCTTCTACAGGAAGCCTTTCCTGATCCTTCTCTTTTCCTACTCCTAAACCCTTACCTTCTGACTTAGAATCAATATCGTGTATTGGTACTAAGGCAGAAGAGTGATAAGGGCTAGGCAGGGGTGGTTATGTGACTTGCCCAGGGTCACACAGCTAGGAAGAGTCTGAGGCCAGATTTGAACCAAGGATATCCCATCCCTAGACCTGGCTCCCAATCCACTGAGCCATCTAGCTGCCCTTCCTTGACAAGTTATTAAATCCTCTTTGTCCCTGAGCTCTCTCTGTCACCACTGGTGAGACCTTTGCTTACAATATTGACTCAATTTCATAGCAAGTTCGAAAACGTCTGGTTTGGCATTTTAAAAGATCTGTCTATATACATACTCTGGGAGAGTTGGAGAGAGAGAAAGATGTTGGACAGAGAAATGCAGTCAGGTCCTACACATCTATGGAGAGAAGGCTTCAGATTCGTTTAATCCTTCCTGTAAACCTTGTCACTGTATAGATAATCATACACATTGAACAGCCATGTTCAATGAAAGGGATATGGAAAGATATGAAAGGGAAAAGGAAATATTGACAGACTGAGATACAAATGGAAAGATGAACTGGCAAAGCAAAGGGCTAGAACGTGGAAGAGCAGCTTGTATCTATACTTACCTGGAACTGTGAGTCATCTGGACTCTGTAGCTCTTGAGATAAAGAGGAACCATCCAGAAGGGAAGGTTGCTTGACTTTCTGAGTTCTTTCTCCTTATAGTAGCAACATCTTAGGTGGTACTACATGTCATAAGTGTACAGTCCCTAAGAGACCAATAGAGGGGGTAGGTTGTTTGACTGTTGTACAGGCATAGATTAACTAACTGTCCTCTGAAGATCGATAATTCAATCAAGGATGAAGTTATTAAGAACCTGTCATATATTAGGCCCTGAAGCTACAAAGACAAAACAAAAAAATAGTCCCTACTCTTTACTATTTACTGTAGTTTACTACTTACTGTAGGGTAGTTCCTTAGGAGATTTTATTATTCTGTTACTGGTAACCCTAAATTCTTTTCCTTTGAAGGAAAGTCTCCACAGGGTAGGACTAAATGTCTGGAGAATGATAGAAGTTCTTAGAAAGATAGAACTCATCAGAAAAACTTTATTTATTTTTTTTTTGGACTGCTTGTGGCCTTGGGTAAAAATCTTTTCTGTATTCTTTGTTGTATGTAATAAATCCCTTCTATTTTATGTTCCTTCTTAGCATGGGTTGCTTACAATGGAACTAAAGACTCCCTAGAGGTTATCTAGAAACAACCCAAAGTCAAATGTTTTTAGGGCCCAAACCCCAAATGGAGCCATACATGAGACATAGACCATAAACTTTCATTTTTATTTTTTCTCAATTGCATGTAAATAACATTTTAAAATATTTAATAAAATTTTTTGAGTTCTGAATTCTCTCTCTCCCTCTTTTCCCTCCCCACTAGTTGAGAAGGCAGGCTATTTGATAAAGATTATGTAAGTGCAGTCACACAAGACATATCGAGAAGCTTTCAAGATTGGACATGGCCCATGTGAGCCTAGAACTTTGGAAATTAAAATACAGATTACACTTGGTGGGCTCATATGGAATCATGGATTTTTTTTGGAAGGCTTAAACTTTTCACACTGGCAGAGTCATAACACTTTTGAAGAATCAGGGCAGGGTAGGGCTTAAGGAGCAATTTTTTTTTGGCTGGGGTTGACTGTCATGGTCATCCAGTCTTGGGGTCTGGATCCTTACATAGGACTGTTTCAGGGAGCCTATAGATTGGGATAAGGATGTCACAAAAAGCTAAAGGTGTTGGTCGACACAGAACAACATGCCAATGTTATATACATACCCACAGATAATAAATAAAAATTAATTTAATCTAAAAATAATATAAAATATAGGTGAGAAGTACTATAAATACTAAATACAGTTCTAATAATAATAGTGAACTGGCATTTAAATAGTACTTTAAGATTTGTAAAACATTTCTTGTTCTAGAGGTTGGTGCTTTTATTATTATGTTTTGGACTGTCTATAGCCTTGGGTAAAGATCTTTTCTGTATTCTCTGTTGTATGTAATAAAATATTATTATTACTATTTTATAGATGTTACAGCACTTAACACAGTGCCTGGCATGTAGTAGGCATTTAATAAATGTTTGTCGTAACTAGCTGAGATAGAGGTTGTGACTTGCTCAAGGTCACATAGCTAGGACCTTTCTGAGCTGTATTTGAACTCAAGCCTTTCTGACTCTAGGTTCAGAACTCTAGCCACTGTGCCAACTAAATGTCTCCACTATATGATCCAGTGATACAGAATAATGTATACCTATATGTGACCTGGTGTGGTTTGTATGTAATTATTTTTGTTGTCATTCAATCATTTTTCAATCATGTCTATACCCTTCATGACCTCATTAGGGTTTTCTTGGCAAAGATACGGGAGTGGTTTGTCATTTCCTTCTCTAGCCCATTTGACAGATGAGGAACTGAACTTTCTTGATGAAATAGGATAGATTATAGGCATAAATGGAATGGTAAAGACCATCAAAGAGGAAGGGATGACAATAATTTAATTCAGAAAGTTCCCCTCTGTATTTCCTTTCCCCTGTGTCTCACCTTTTCCACTCTCATTCCCAACAGAGGCTCAGAGAATTGACATAGCATCTTCTGGCACCTTCCAAACACTGGAGAGTTCCAAGACCTCAGTTCCAAGGAAAGAAGGAGGGAGGGAGTGGGGGGGTTGGGAAGAGGAAGTGTCAGTTGCTATAAAGGGGATGAAGGAAGGAAGGAAGCTTAGATTCCTGATCTTTTGGCATCTGGGAATCTGTATATCTGAGACCCGAATTAGAAAGAGTTGGACCCTGCAGAGATTTCTATTGTGAATGTCACTTCCCTTCTCTATGATCTATTTTCTTCAATAGTGAGAATTCTAATACATATCCACCCCCACCCCCCAGTAAGGCACAATTCATACCACCAAGAGAATTCAAATAAATTTGCCCAAACTTTCATTAACCCAATAGCTCCAAATTTCTTCTGAATTACCGGAAAGAAGTAGCAAAATCCACCTACCAGTTGCCTCCCTCCTAGGGCTGTTGTGATGTGTGGATTTTGTACATTTATCAAACACAACCTAAATGCCAGATGCCAAACGTGGACAGGCTTTCACTTCACCTCCTACCCCTGATACTGTCACTGGAGTTGGGGAGGAGGTATCTGCAAACAGGAAAGAGAAAAGAAAAACACAAACTCAAACTCTGTGGTAGAGTGGTAATACAGAAACCAATGCAGCAGATAGGCTGGCTTGTCTAGTATGTCTGGTGAGCAGTAATCAGAAAAGGGAAGCTGAAAAGGTGGAGGGGGGGGGAAGTGAAGGAGAGGCAGCTTCTTGGGGCTTCTGGGTCTATACCAGCTTCACATACCAGCACCAGGCAGCAGCTGCAAACCACTGGTGGGTCTGTACATGTTCTTCCTGTGGAAGCAGGGGGTGCCCCCGCAGGACACGTCCTCACATATGCAGTGAACAGATGCCATTGGCAGAGTAATCTTTGAATAGGAAGACTGTAAGTAAGCACATCTCTCTGACAGAGTGATCTTCTCAGATGTCACACAGTTAGTCCCTTGTGTGGGTGCCCTCTGGCCACTCATTCCTAGGGCTCTGCTAGAAATATAGCCCCCTTGAAACCAGAGGCAATAATGCTATCTTTCTCATCAATGTTATTTATGGTTTTATTTTGGACTCTGGGTTTTGTATGAGTGTGCTCATACAACAATGACCAATATGGACGTGTCCTTTGCATAATAATAAAAATAATTTTTTAAAAAAGGAAGAAATTAGAGGCAATAAAAGGGCCACTTGGGTATGGGTCCTACCTCCTATATAGTGCAGTGAGAGAAAGTTAGGACACACCTGCAATGTTAGGGCAAGTCCTTGGGAAAGAAATGTCGTAAATCCTCTGATAACGGAAGGAGACTTATCAGGTTTGGAAGTGAGGTAGTGACTAATTCAGATTCAGAACAATAGAGGAAGGTAATGGGAGAGAGATGAGGCCAGAACTCCAGTTCTTTGGGAGCAACGCAAAGGTAAAGGAAGCTTAAGGAGAGAAACCTCTTTTCTCACAACTTGGTGGCAAAGACTAAGTCGAAACATCTTATCGTTGGCTGGATCATGAAGGGGAACTTCCAGGAACTCCTGTGAATGCCAGGCAGTACCTGTAATGGACACCTGCAAAGAGTCAAGGATTTCACAAAATAGGAAATAAGATAGTCAGATTGCCAGGATTAGAACAAAGAAACCCTGGATGTGGGCAGAAACAAGAACTTTGCTAAGGTCCAGTATGGGAGAGCCAGGACGCACAGATAGGACTACCAGCCACAGAGTGTAATGTTGTCGAGCTTTCCAGAGTCTCTAGACAGGATTCCCTGGAAGGAAGAGCCCTTCTTATTGTATCCATACTAGCCAAAGGCTGAGGAAAGACAGGGTAGACCAATGATTAGAACACTAAACCTGGTGTCAGAATTTCTGGATTCAAACATTGCAAATACTCTTCTTATCTGGGAAGTCACTTCATGGAGTTAGGAAAATACTTTTCTAATCTTAAGAGATACATAGATGGGAGTTAATCTAGAAATTCACTGTAGATCTATGATACCCCAGTGACACTTAGGACTGCTAAAGATTTTGGCTAAGTAACTTAATCTCTGTGAACCCCACCTTCCACTTTTCTAAAATAGAAACCAGGATAGACTAGATGATCTCCACGTCCTTTCTAGTTTTTGTTTAAAATATCACTAAACTCTTACCTTTCATCTTAGAATCAAAACTAAGCATTGTTTCCAAGGCAGAAGAGAAGTAAGGGCTAGGCAATTAGGGGTTAAGTGATTTGCCGAGGGTTACACAGCTAAGAAGTAGCTGAGGTCTGATTTGAACCCAGGACCTCCCATCTCTAGGCCTGGCTCTTAATCCACTAAGCCACTTAGCTGCCCCTCCTTCTAGTTCTAACATGTTGCAATACCTAGTAATTTTTCATTTTTAAAAAAGATCCTTTAGATAAAGTTTGACAAAAGTACCAGCAAAATCAGTAGAAGAAAAAAGAGATAAAATGGGAACACAGACAGAGACCTTTACCACTGAGCAGGAATGCCTCCAACTTTAAAGCACGTTCTATGGCCTATCATGGGAATGATGGGAATGCACTTATTCTTAGAAATGAAGCCTGGGGTGACTTTCATTTAAGACATTCATTTAATGAGTCAGCCAAGAGTGGTAGTACCTGACTCACAAAAGAACTGAAAATACTTGATCAATTACAATGTTGACAGTTTCACAAAGGAGCAGTTAACACTTGAGGGTGGGGAGGAATAAAAGTCATGCCCAGCAGATGGCAGCAGCAGCAGAAGTCAAGAGGAATGTCAACAGCAGTGGAGTACCAGAATCAAGTGTAATAAGTAGAATTAAGTAGCAGCACAGTATAGTTGGTTACTAGGAGACAGCACCATGAGAGATGTAATAACTATTCAATAACCCTTTTCTGACAGAGTATGAGTTTTCCAGGAAATGCTCCCTTCACTAATGATATGTGGGATGGTAGAGGGTGAGACATGGGAGGAGGTGAGGGAAGGTCTATGGGATATTTTTTCTCTTTGTATGTATAGAAAAGTGTCTGAGATTAATTTCATTACTTGATTTTCCATTGTTAGTTCTTTTGCTATTGTGTCTCAATTAAATGGTTTTTTAAAAATTTATTTCCTAGTAGAGGGTACCATATATGGGACTTTAAGTCATTTTTGTAAAATTATGATCATTCCTAGAATATTAAACCTGAGGTGGCAAAAGGTTGAGTGAGATGCCTATTACTTACATATTTTTAAACAAATTACAAATAATTTAAAGGTTAGGATTTTATGCATGATTCTATTAATTATTTTTTGCCCTTTACTTTTTATCTTGGAATCAATGCTATGTATTGGCTCCAAGGTAGAAGAGAGGTAAGGGCCAAGTAAAGGAGTTTAAATAAATGACTTGCTCACAGTTACACAGCTAGGACTTGTCTGAGGCCACATTTGAACTTAGGACGTCCTATCTCTTGGGCTGGCTCTTTATTTACTGAGCCACTTAGCTGCCCCCAATCCCATTAACTTTTTAAAATTGTTGATGGCTGTTACTATTTAATTTTAGAAGGAAAGGAATTCATAGCTTCATGATCCAGTGACAAAGAGATGTTTGGACATCAAAGACAAAAATGTGGATTAGGAACTTCTCTTCCAGAGACTAGATGACAAGAACCCCATCCTCAACAAAATATATATCATTTAACTCTTAGCCGCACTGCCTCCCCCCTCCCCCCACCTTGTCCTGCCTCCCCTAAAGTAGTAAGGTAAACAATGAAGTATATGAGCCAATTTTGTAGTCTGGAAACCGACTAATAAAACCGTCCTCGGGAACTTGGGGAGGAGACAGATCTACTTCCTAATTCCACTAGAGAAGCTCCCTGTCCCCACTTCATCTGTTGCAATGAGTTGTGATGTCTACAGGGACCTGGGGTATTTTTTCCAGGCTTAGCTATGTGCAATAAGCAAAGACAGAGAGGAGAGAGG
>NC_058133.1:118683699-118700974 GCF_016433145.1 Gracilinanus agilis
GAGAGAGAGAGAGAGAGAGAGAGAGAGAGAGAGAGAGAGAGAGAGAGAGAGAGATATGTAGAATACCCCTGCCATATATAGTGTCATGCCACTCTTTAGTGCTGGACTTTGAGTTTAGGAAGATCTGAGTTCAAATCCATATCAGACTTTTTTTTTTTTAACCCTCACTTTCCATCTAGGAATCAATACTGTGTATTGGCTCCAAGGCAGAAGAGCAGTAAGAGCTAGGCAATGGGGATTAAGTGACTTGCCCAGGGTCACACAGCTAGGAAGTGTCTGAGGCCAAATTTGAACCTAGGATCTCCCGTCTCTAGGTCTAGCTCTCAATCCACTGACTCACCCAGCTGCCCCCCTATATCAGACTTTTGATAGCCTTGTGACCTTGGGCAAGTCATTTAACAGAGCCATGAGAGATGTAATAACTATTAAATAACCCTTTTCTGACAGTGTGTGAGTTTTCCAGGAAGTGTTCCCTTTGCCAATGACATGTGGGGTGATAGAGGGTGAGATAGAAGGAGGTGAGAAAAGATCTGTGGGATATTTCTGCCTGCCTCAATTTCCTCATCTTTATATTATAAGGGGCCATAATAGCACCTACCTTCAGGGCTGTTGTGAGGATCAAATTATATAATATTAGTAAAGTGTTTTGCAAACCTTATAGTATTATATAAATATGAATACTATCTATTGTTATCATTTCAGTTCTCAAAGGCCTAATGTGTGAAACCAGGGAGACCAAGCCTTTTCTAAACCCAAATCTCCATGATCCTCTATGCTAAATATTCAGCAGAACAGAGGAAATCTGTTATTCTTGGGCAATTAGACCATAAAAATCCAGATTTTTATCGCAGTAGAAACTGGAGTTTTAGTGGTGATTATCACTCATTGAGAAGGAAAAGGAAAAGCAAATTTAGCAAACATTTCCTAAAGCCACCCAAATGAGGTGTGTGACTGTCAGATTACAAAAGAGTTTTAAAGGTTTCCTTGGAATCAGCTGTTATGGCTCGGGACCATCTGTGTTGTAATGGGGACACTCAGTCCTCCCCAGAATAGCTGCCTCACTACTGAACTTCCTGATTTTATATCTATTTATATGTGCATGTGTGTGCATTTGTGTAGGTACTTAAAAAAATCAGCAATGCCAAAAATATTCCCTCCCCACACATCATTTCTTATCTGTAGTTTCCTTATTCTATATTTATTCATCAAAAGACTGGAAATTGCTATCTTAATGGATTGACCCCTCAGAATTGAGAAATAGTGGTCAGTAGTGGAACACCCACTAGGTTGAGAGTCAAGAAATTTGACCTTTTACTCTTGACTCTACCATAAGTTTGCTGTGTGATTGGGGGCAAAAGTTACTTAATACCTCCCAAGCCTCAATTTCCTGATATGTAAAATGAAAGATAGATGGTCTCTAAGTTTTCTCTCAGATCTAAATCTGATGATCCTATACTCCTCCCACTAATTGGGGTCTTAAATATGGTCTCCCTTCTATGGGGGTCATTCAATGAGCACACCACTCCATGCTCCTGGATCCAGAATTGTACATATGACTAAATCAGAGCCATAATGAGGGTAGATCAACTAGGGCTTTGCCTCAAGGCAAAATTTAGAGGATATCTTCAGTTCTTGGTTCTTACCTAACAATAAATTATACTGTTACCTGAAAGATGTAAATAATGTAGGGAGGGGACTAGATGGACAAATGGGTGCCAACCAGGGAATAACCCAAACTGGGGATACTCCCACACCCCACAAGGAAAAGGACTGACAAGATCACCCTGAATAACCACACTGGGATGTGGGGAATGACTGTTGACAGTTGAACTGTCCACCAAACAGCTAACTAAGTATACCAGTGATATTAAGGTAACTCAATAGTGGGTCCTTATTGGTGTAGAGGAGACAAAGAAAGTACAATAAAATAGATTTTAATGGTGGTAAATTGGAAAAGTGGACGAGGAATTTCTAACACTAAATAAACAGACCCAACTGCCTTTAGAATGTAAGGGGGAGAGGGTTGAAGTTTGGGTTTCTCACTGCTCAGGTACAAGCTGCTCCAAGATGATATCAGGAACCAGGAACAAATCCTTGAAAGGATTAAGTCCAAATGAAGCTCTAGGGAGAATAGACTATCTGACAGCCATCCACCAGCTGTAGATCTGAACCTTATCTCTACCTAGGCTGAGCTGATTGATGGTCTCTTCAATCTTCTGCTAAAATCCCAAAGCTCTCAGCTCCTTGAATCTCAGCAAGCTGGACCACAAATACACCCTCCTCCTTCCAGCTTAGCCAAGAAGTCCACTCTTTTTCAAACCTCTGGCTTTTCAGCATTTCTGCTGTCCATTACCTTGGAAGCAGACAGCTCAGCTCTTGGATATCTCCCTTCAGGTCAGTTCCATTCCTGTCCATTCCCTACTTCTGTCCAATATTGCAATATCAGAAGCCTTATAGTCACTGTCCCATTCCTACGATCTGACTTATAACTTAAAAGCTAAATATTCCGTTTCCTTTCAGGAACATTTGCTTCTCACAGATCCATAATGTTTTCCAAATATTTCTGCTGAAACCCTAACCATCTTTTCAAAAATCATTTTAAAGAGAACCTCTTATATGAAGCCTTCCCTGGTTCTCCAAGTGAGAAATAATCTGTTCTTTCATGGATCTTTTTTTTAAAAGCGTTACCTTCCATCTTAGAATCCATACTGTATATTGGTTCTAAGGCAGAAGAGTGGTAAAGGCTAGGCAATGGGGGTTCAGTGACTTGCCCAGGGCCACACAGCTAGGAAGTGTCTGAAGCCAAATTTAAACCCAGGACTTCCCATCTCTGGGTCTGGCTCTCAACCCACTGAGCCACCCAGCTGCCCCTTCTTTCATGGATCTTGAATGAATAAATATAATAGAATCTCCTTAGAATCAATGCTATGTATTGGTTCCAAGGCAGAAGAGTGGTAAGGGCTAGGCACTGAGAGTTAAGTGACTTGCCCAGGGTCACATAGCTAGGAATTGTATGAGGCCAGATTAGAACCTGGGACCTTCCATCTCTAGACCTGGCTCTCAATCCACTGAGCCACCCAGTATGGAACTCAGTTTTCACTTCTCTTGTGAACTTAGCAGGTTCTGTTTTATATGATTCATGCCTCTAGTGTATCCCCTCATTCCCTTTAAAGGATATACTCTAAGAAGAAAGAAAATATGGTTGATGCCATCTGGATCTCTTCTGTGCCAAGCACAGGGCTTTGCATACAAAAAGTGCTTAATACATGTTGATTGAATTTGAATAAGGAGTCTTACCATTTCCTTCCTACCTCATCAGACTCCCTGCTAATACTTCAGCTCTTTGTTTTGTTGGCCCATCTCACCAACCTGAATTATTGGAGATCTTCAGCAGTTTTATTGGTGACAGAGCAACTCTAGTGCCTTGGAAGGTCAGAGAGCCCAAGGCAGCCCTCTGACTCCAAGTATGATCACCTTTCCTTCAGGTGAGACTGAGTCGACTTCTCCCCCACTATCAGAAAACATCTCTTCTTGGAAGTGCTTTTTGATGCAAGGTGCTGCTTGGGGAAAACATTGCATCCAAACAAAAATGTGTTTCATTGGGATGAATGGAGTCTTTATGAGAAAAGAGCTCGTCATCTTCCAGATAGGCTCCTCCTAACCCTCCCATAAAGCTAAGCAACTATGTAATTAATTATCAAGATATGGGGAGGGGAGGAGAAAAGCCCCTTGGGACATCTGCAACTTAATGTAAGATGGAGGACTTGATGTCAGATGCAAGAGTGACATTTAGCCAGGATCTCTCAGCACCTTCCAATCCTACCTGCACCCCAAGCACTACAGGGCAAAGGAGCTTCATTATAACAAGACCCCCTCGATGAACCTCATTGTTCAAAAGTAAAATCACAGATTTTTAAGTTGAAGCTCCCTTAGACATCATCTAGAGTTTATTAACCATCTTCCATATGCTAGGCACTAAAGGAAGCAGAGGCAAAAATGAAACAGTTCTTGCTCTCAAGAAACTTACAGTCTATTTGGAGCAACAACATGCACATACAAGTAGATGCAAAAGAAATAAAAATGAGGGACACCTTGGTAGCTCGGTGGATTGAGAGTCAGGCCTAGAGACGAGAGGTCCTACGTTCAAATCTCACCTAAAACGCTTCCTTGCTGGGCAAGTCACTTGACCTCCATTGCCTAGCCCTTACCACTCTTCTGTCTTGGAACCAATACTTAGTATTGAGTCTAAGATGGAAGTTAAGGGTTGAAAAAAAAGATATACAAAATAAATTTAACATCATGGAAAAAGAGGGGAAAATTATCAGTTGGGGAATGGGGTTCGGGAATCTAGAGAGTCCTCAGGTAGGATTTTGGCACTTGAGCTAAAACCTGAAGGAAGCCAGAAACTTGAAGAAGTAGAGCTGAGGAGGAAATCCATCTGAAGCAAGAGAGAGAAAACATGCAAAGGCAGAGAGACAGAATGCTGTCTATGAGAAATAGCTAACAGATCAGCAGGGTGGGAATCTAGAGTCTGTAAAGGGTAATTATGGGTACAGATGAGGAAACAAAGACCTTGAACCTTTTTAGGAATTCCCTTTGGTACTTTCTTAACTAAACTCTTACAGAGGGAGTCCTACAACAGAACCAATATAATACAATATTGTCTTCTTTATTTTTGCTTATTGCCTCATTTCTTCCATAAGTGAATTTCCCCAATAAATTGAACCGTCTTTAAATATCCAAAACATTCTTATTTGAACCCTTTTAGAAGGAAATCTTTCTGAAAAGTATTGTGCATTTCTTTGTCTTCTTAACTAAGGGATACTGGACAGAACTTCATAGATATTCTTCTTGACGCAGCACTGCCATTATTTAGTCGTTTTTGTTTTTTTTCAGTTGTGTCTGACTCTTCATGACCCCCTTTGGGGTCTTCTTGGCAAAGTGGTTTGGAGTTCCTTCTCAAGCTCATTTTACAGATGAGGAATGGAGACAAACAGGGTTAAGTGATTTGCCCAAAAGTATCTGAGGTCAGATTTGAACTCATGAAGAATCTTCTTGATTCTAAGCCCAGCTCTCTTATCTATGCTGCCATTTCACTTTGCCTTACTTGAACAGCAAAGACTTGGACTCAGATCTCATATCTGCCACTTACTAGCTCTGTGACTTTGGCTAGAGCGCTCTCAGCTTTAGTTTCTTCTATAAAACAAGGATGGTGTTTGCCCTACCTTCTCCACAGGATTACTGTGAAAAATAAAGATCTGCATCTATACTTATAATCTAAAATAACTATAGTTCTCTTAAGACTTCTCAGTTTTTAGATTTCTCTGGACCTCAGTCTTCCTATCTGTAGAATGAGGAACTTGGATATGATGATTCCTGTTTCCCTTCAACCCTGAGATTCTCTGCACTTCTGAAATCATCAGGTTGGCCCTCAGAACTTTTTCTGAATCATGATCACAAGTTAATGTGACCTTTTTTGTTATAGAAGTTCCCAAGTCACCTCCTTTCTCTCTCTCTCTGGAATCTAACCTCCAACATTTTGGCTTACATAGGGCAAAAAGAACTGTAGGTGGATGGAAACAAAGAGGATTATGTGTAATACAGTGAGATGGCAGTGATTCAGCTGTTATACTATAGCACTGTTCAGCCATTCTTTTATCTGACTTCCCGCTCATCTTCAAAGTGCCTTTTGCTACTAGATACCCTAATATATTAGGGAAGCAGAACCCAAAGGTTTTTGTCTCAAGGCTTCTTTTCACTCTTAAAATTTCTCGAGGACCCCAATGAACTTTTGTTCATGTGAGTTTTATCTGTTGGTATCTATCATATTAGAATTTAAGATGGATAATTTAAAAATAATTATCAATTCATTTAAAAGTAAGAATATCAAGTCCATTATAGGCTAACCTAAATAACATGTTATAAAAATATTTTTATTGAAAAATAATATATTTCAAAGAAAATAACTACATTTTCCAAAACCAAAAATATTTAGCCAGAAGAATAACATTGTCTTACATATTTTTATATGTATGTCTCTTTAATGTATGTCTTAATAGAAGACAGCTGGATACTCAAATTTGCTTTTCCACTCAATCTAATGTAATATATTATTTGGATTGACATTTATAGAGAAAATCTGCCCTCACCCAGATATGTGGTTGAAAGAGAAATGATTATTTTAAAAGAAAAATAAAATCTTTATGTTTTTAGAAAAATAGTTTTGATCTTGCAGACTCCCTGAAAGGGTCTTGGGGGAAACAAAAGAGTCTATATATCATATTGTTGCCTCAGAGTAAATTCTTATTGATTCTTTGAGAGTGCATGTCTTGATAAGTTGTCTTGGTAGGTTAAGTAGCAGACATTGATGAATTTTATAATTTTTTAATTTAAAATTTAAAAATTTAAAAAACTCTTACTCTGTATTGATTCCAAGGCAGATGAGTGGGAAGGGCTAGATAATGGGGTTTAAGTGACTTGCCCAGGGTCACACAGCAAGGAGGTGTCTGAGGCCAGATCTATCTGGCTCTCAGTCCACTGAGCCACCTAGCTGCCCCCTCAATAATAAACATTTATTAGACTCTGCTACTAATAGCAAAGATCAAGAACAATCCCAAAGAATTTATGAAAAGGAATCCTATCCACATTTAGAGAAAGAACTATGGGAGTAGAAATGCAAAAGAAAAACATATGATTTATTACTTGGTTATATGGTTATATGATTTGGGGTTGTGGTTTAAAAAATTTGGGTTTTTTTGTGGTTTAAAATTTTTTTTAATTACTCTATTACAAATATGAATAATATGGAAATAGGTTTTGAGTAATAAGACACGTATAAACCAGTGGAATTCCTTGTCAGCTCTGGGAGCAGGGAGGGAAGAGGGGAGGGAGAAAACCTGAATCATGAAACATGGAGAAATGTTCTAAAAAAATAATAATGTGAAAAAAGTCAAAAAATAAATACATAGGGGGCAGCTGGGTAGCTCAGTGGATTGAGAGCCAGGCCTAGAGATGGGAGGTCCTAGGTTCAAATCTGGCCTCAGACACTTCCCAGCTGTGTGACCCTGGGCAAGTCACTTGACCCCCATTGCCTACCCTTACCACTCTTCTGCCTTGGAGCCAATACACAGTATTGACTCTAAGACAGAAGGTAAGGGTTTTAAAAAAAAAAAAATAAATACATAAAAATAAACATTTATTAAGCACCTACTATGCACCAACCACTGTGCTAAGTGCTAGGCAAAGGCAGAAAAAAGAAACACAGTCCCTCCTCTCAAGGAGTTTATAACCTAATGGGGGCAGAGAATTATACACACACACACACACACACACACAAAAGGAAATGGATAAGCAGGTGGAGGAGGGAGGGAATAGTAGAAAGGTCAGAGAAGTCCAAGAGTAGTTCAGTCTAGTGAGAAACGGGGAGAGTTAGCATAGAGGTTGCATAGTACACATGTGTAGATATACATGCAGGTGCATTTATAAACATATATGTACTGATGTATTAATTTATATCCATGTGTATGCATATTCAGGGTGGGTTTTGTGCATCCACACAAAGTCACGTAGATATAGCTAGAGACAAAGACAGCCCAGAAGTCTGAGCGATTCTTCTGCGTCTTGCTAGCTGGGTGGGTACAAGATTATGTTCCATATCTGTTTGGAGGCTTATTGTAAGGAAAGTGCCTCATAAACTTTGCTATAAAATGTGAGTTATTTTCCAGCAAGAGGGCTTGCAAGTGCACTCTCCTGCCTCCTGTTTCTTAAAGGGACAAAGCCTTGAGATGTTAAGACCCATGGAGAGTTGAGGCTTTCCTTTTCTATGCTAGCTGGAGCATCTATTAAGCATTAACCAGGAAAAACACTAAATTCCTGCTTGCCAAGTTTCTGTTTTCCAGAGACTGTACTAAGTGTTCAGGACACAAACACAAGCAAACCTCCCTGCCTCCCCCCAGCCTCTACCCTCAAGGAGCTTGTATTCAAAGGAGGAAAGATCATGTTTGAAGGGAGCTGAAGGGAGGGGAGGGGAGAAGAGTGTTTGCCCAAGGACAGGGCTGCTGGGGAGGAAGTGAAGCAGCCAGAGTGAGGATGAGAGCATGGCCATCACCCAGGAAACAGTGGTTAGACCAGGGTTTAACCCATCAGGAAAGAGGTCCAAAGGGTGGGAGGCATCTCGAGGGTGAGAAGGTTTTTTGGGGAGGAAATGGTAATGTCCAGAGAATGAAGAGTGGAAACCAGACAAGCTGGCTGTACTTCAGGAGTCTGTGATGCCTCCAGGTGCACAATATTTTGCAGGAAAAATGTAATTCAGGATTTTTGGCATCTAAACAAAATACCTCTGACTCTAGTAGCTGCCTGTGGGATAGTGGAGTGAGAGGAAAATAGAGTTAATTTACCTTTAACCAAATGGTTCTAACCATGGACAAATTCTCTATGAACTTCAGTTTCTTCATTCATCAACGGAGGGACTTGGATCTCCCTGTCGGGTCTAAATTGTGTGGTCCTTTTTCTATTGTTCCAGCCCTCTGGACACAAAATGGTTCATCATTAGAGTCGTTCAGTTGTGCTCTATTCTTTGGGACCCTGTTTGGGGTTTTCTTGGCAGAGAGACAGGACTAGTGTGCCATTTCTTTCTCCAGTTCATTTTTACAGATGAGGAAACTGAGGCAAAAGGGATTAAGCAACTTGCTCAGGGTCACATAGCTAGTAAGTGTCCACAGCCAGATTTAACTCAGGTCTTCCCGACTCCATGCCATTGCTTTACTCATTGTGCCACCCATGGAGGACTGAGAAAATTCTGTCTACCACCGGAGAGCAGACAGGAGAGGCGAGCAAATCTGTTCCAGTCGGCTAACCAGATTCCTTCCTCAGGTTTAGGACAACCTGACTTTCCTCTGACCTGGCCCACAACCAGAGAGTGACATAATCTCTGGGAAAGCACAACTTGGAAATCTCCTGCACTAATGTGTGAAGGAGTCTGGGAGCCTGGTTCCAAGGAGGTCCTGGGGAATTTCAGCTGTGATTAGGGATTAGAGTTCTGAAGCCCTGTTTAAAGTTTCAGATGCTCCATCTTTCTCTCAGACCTGGACTTCCCACCCCTCGCTTAGCCCTCAGGCGGGGCCTCTCTCGCTCCCGTTTCAGATGGGAACCCATCTCGGGGCAATTGGGGGAAGGGCAGGGTGGCTGGGTTACCTCCCTCTGCAGGAAGCCCCTTTCCACTCCTCCCTCCCCACAGGGTTTCTCTGACTCACTCTATATAAGTCCATCATAAATTCTGCCTTCATAACACATGCCACTGAACCATGTCAGTAATTTGGCTCCTGCAAGTTATTTTGCTGGAAGGCACAAGGGTCTAATAGGTAATCAGAGCATACCACCTCCTATTTATAAACTGTCTTGCTGCTCAGGGGCCTGGACAGGATGAATGTTCACCCCTTTCCCTTGTGAGGCAAGGAGTTGGTCTGATCGTGCCCATTTTACAGATGGGAAATAGAGATACAGAGGAGTCAAGTCCTGGAAGCCCTCTTGCTGGTCTCTTGCCATCGTGCACTTTTTATTCCTGTTGATTCATTGCCTCAGTTTCTTTTGGTCTATTTTCTGTCATGCTCAGACATTCTTCAGAGTCAGAGTCAGTCCACCTCCAATGCCTATGATGATGTTTGGAGCCCAGATGAGGTTGAGAGTCTAGTGGATTTGGAGCACTGGATTTGGAGTCCAAGGACCTACTTTAAAATCTACTACTAAATAAAATAAAATAAAATATACTACTGACTTACTACTTCTTTGAAGTTCATTTCTTTGACCTTCAGTTTTTTCACCTGCAAATGGGCTCAATGATTTCTCAGGTCCCTTTTGGCACTCCAATTCTTATAAAAGTTATGAAGCAGATGAGCTTGTCATGTATGTTGCTCCTTTCTCACCTTCCAAGGTCCCTACGACCAGCCTCCATAGTCACTATGCCCAAAGGGATATAAATAGACTGTGCATATCCTTTGATCCAGTAATGCCACCACTAGGTCTGTATCCCAAAGAGATCATTAAAAAAGGTAAAGGAGGGGGCAGCTGGGTAGCTCAGTGGAATGAGAGTCAGGCCTAGAGACAGGAGGTCCTAGGTTCAAACCCGGCCTCAGCCACTTCCCAGCTGTGTGACCCTGGGCAAGTCACTTGACCCCCATTGCCCACCCTTACCAATCTTCCATCTATAAGACAATACACCGAAGTACAAGGGTTTAAAAAAAAAAAAAAAAAAAAAAAAAAAAAAAGGTAAAGGACCTACTTGTACAAAAATATTTATAACAACTCTTTTTGTGGTAGAAATGACAATTTCCAAAGAATTGGAAGTTGAGGGGAATGTCCTTCAATTGGGGAATGGTCAAAATTAGTAATGGAATACTATCGTTCTATAAGAAATGATAAATAGAATGACTTCAGAAAAAGCTGGGAAGACCTACATGAACTGATGCAGAGTGAAATAAGCAGAACTGGGAGAACATTTTACACAATAACAGCAATATTGGACGATGATTATCTGTGAAAACTTGGCTACTCCCAGCAATGCAATGATCTGGGACAATCCTGAAAGACTTATGATGGGGAATGCTGTCCACCTCCAGAGAAAGAACTGTTGGAGTTGTCTTTCATATCAATGTATTTATGGTTTTATTTTGTGGGTTTGGATATGTATGAATGTACTCTTAAAACAATGACCAGTTTGGAAGTGAGTTTTGCATGACAATTAAAAAAGAAAAAATATTCAGGCCTAGGCAGTGTGGTAGAGTAGCTCTGGAGTCAGAGACCCTGGGTTCAAGTTCCATCTCTAATGGTTACTCTCTGAGTAATCTTAGGCAACTTGCCTGTAAAATGATTCTGTTTGGTTTAATTTCTTCATTTTCTCCTAAAATCTGCTTGACTTCTTTTTCTCTAGGAGAATATAGAACTCCCAGTCAGTCAGTCACTTAATAAACATTTATTAAGCGTCTACAATGTGCCAAACATCATACTAAATACCTGGGGATATAAAGAAAGGCAAAAAACAGTCCCTACTCCCAAGGAGTTCAGTCTAGTGGTAGAGAGTTAACATGTTAAAAAAAAATAACCTTATGTACAAAAAAGTGGAATACAGGATAAGGGGATAAACTGAACTCTGAGATACCTTTCAGAATCTAATTACATTGTTCAAAGTTTGGATGTCTCACATACATAGAATTATAAAGTCAAGGCTGCCAGAACTTGAAGAAAACTTTGGAAAACTCTAGTCCTTTTACAGAGGAGGAAAGGAGAAATCAATAATTATCCAAGGACATACAATGAATTAGTTGCAGAATTGGGACTATCACCCAGGTGTCCTGATTCCCTAGGTCAGAATTTTTATTAATGCCTCACACTGAAGAATTTCGGGTTGTCCCACCTCTCTTCTCCTTACAGCAACTCCCAAGGGGTACTGCAGATCATTCCCCAATATTGTTGAGTGGAATTTCACTTTAAATAGCCATAGGATTGGCTGCATTCCAGGATCTGTGGGTGGTGCCATCTTGCTCCTTAATGTCATGCATATCTTTATAGGGGGCAAAGGGCCTTTTGTGATGTCTCTTGGCATAGACGATGGGTGTAGGCTGGAACACTGGCATCAGTTCTGTTTGTGGGGAATTGTGAGGGGAAATCCTACCACTATGGGTAGAGGGGGAACTCAAATGAAGGAACAGGCAGAGGTAATGGCTGACCCCTATGGGAAGGTAGGACAGAGAAATGATTGGTACTTGTGAAGGCCGGATGAGTTGCAAGACTAGATAAGGTTGATCTTACAGACACACAGAAGTCTGACTTCTGTAGACTTCTAAAATGGTCTAGCCCTTAAAATTACACTGGCACTACTCTGTCTAACAGCCTCTTTTCTGTTCTTTTGGAGCATGGTTCAGTGGGAGGCAGACAAGTGTTAGAGAGAGATTGAGAAGATCCAGATTCTAGTCCAGCTCAGCTACTAATTCATGACATTGAATAAGTTCCTTCTTCCCTCTGGGTTTCAATTTTCTTAGCAAAATTATCTCATTTGGCTTTGAGGGATCTCCTTTCTTTCTTTGATTATATGGATTTGATACTCCACCGCTTTGGTTTTCGGTCCATCATCATTAGACAGGGATCCACTCAGATAGCAGGATTCTGTGATAATTTGAAGCTCTTCCTTACATACAGGACTTTCTTGGTTTCAGTTGGTACATGACCTTGGATCATTTCCAATTTACCTTCAATCTTACAGCTTCCTTCAAGGCATAGTCCAGGTTCCACTTTCTACTCAAGGCCTTTCTAGTTCTACCCTGTCCTACCAAGTACTCAGTTCCCTCCCTCTCCAAACTGCATTGTATAATTTTTTATGTATTTCATATTTACTAATCTGTGTAGAAATTCTGCCCCTTAGATCTACCCCAGGAGAATTTTTTTTGAGAGTAACGCTTGTTTTGTTTTTGCCTGTGTATCACTAGTCCCTACCATAGAGCCTTGTACTACTAAGTGGTGACCTAATAGATGCTTACTGAATAGAAATGAGTTGAATTGAAAGAAATTCATACCCTTTAGGAAGTCTTCTTGAGAGTGACTTAGAGAATATGACCCCCTAGCTGTGTGACCCTGGGTAAGTCACTTAACCCCCAATGCCTAGCCCTTACCTCTCTTTTGCCATGGAACCAATACACAGTATTGATTCTAAGACAGAAAGTAAGGGTTAAAAAAATAAAAAGAATATGACCATCAACAAACAGTTACATGTTCTCCTGTGGCATTTGCTCCAAGGCTCATTCCCCCACAGGGAAACTCCATTCTCCTGGGTAGCAGTCCCTGACACAGAAAAAGGAAATAATTAGCAAGATCACCAATTAAAATATCCCTGCTTACTTGTCTGTGAAAATCATTTGCTGGTGCCCAGAGGCATTGCTACTCTGAAAAATCCCTAGTTCCCCATCTCCATCCACTGTAATTATAAGGTTCTGTGCACGGTGGATTATTCTTTACTATATCTAATTAACTGGAAATGATGCTCTCAAGGGAAGCAGGTCACACATTTCTTCTCTTTTCAATATATCATATTACCTTTGGAAAACATGGGGTTGTTTTGGCAGGGGAAGGGGAAGAGGAATGACAAAAATGATTAAAGGGTTGGAAAGTAGGACAGAAGATGAAAGGTTAAAACAACTTGGATCATTTAGCCTGAAGGAGAAAAGGCTAAGGGGCAGGCAGCTTAATAATAGTCTTCCAGGGTTGAGAAAGTATCTTTAGAGAATACTGTCTTGTCATCGCAAACGTCTGCTGAGAAGCTAAGAAAATGGCATAGATTTAGGGCTAACAAATTAAACCAATACTTATTAATTTCCTACTATCTGGGTGCAAGGCGCCATGCTAGTTGCTTTGTGGTCCAGTGGAAAGAGTGCTGAATTCGGAATTAGAAGACACAGGATTAAATCCTGGTTTTGCTACCTGATTGACCTTGGGCAAATTACTTAATCTTTCTGGGTCTCAGTTTCTTCATCAGCACAATGAAGGAGTTGGATAAGATCATTTGGAAAGTTCCTTCCAGCTTTAAATCTATATTTTTGATACAACTCAGATAATTGCTCAAGTAGCTTACACTCTGATGGGGAGAAGAGGTGTATTCATGAATAACTATGGCAGAAGGAAAATGAGGTTTAAGTGTTAAGGTCTTACACAACATATTAGGAGAAACTGAAGGAGGAACAAATAATTTCTGGTTTGATAGGATATGAGAGAGGCTAGGGAGTAAGGACTGGGGAGAAGGACCAGGAAAGAGGTAATGCTTAAGCTAAGTCTTGAAAGGAGAGAGGGATGTAACAGAGACAAGAGCAAGGGTAAGGATTGTCCATTCCTGGCCCCATAACATGATGAGGCAAGGTTTGGGGACAGCAGAGGGCAAGATAAAGGCTGAGGAAAAATTAGAGCCAAGTTTGGTGGAATATATCTGGAGAGTTTGATGATGAGTATGAGATAAGCCTGGAAAATGAAATTGGAATTAGATTGTTAAGTGTCTTCAACTTCAGAATGTTCGTTAGGCAATGAGAAACCACTGGAGGTTTTTTAGTAAGGGAGTGATGTGATCAGAGTGGTCCAACGGTATAAAGAGGGATAGACTGGGTCATAAATGTAAAGTAGGAAAAGCCCTCAGATGTCATCCTGTCCAATTTCCTCTTTTTACATTTGAGGAAACTGAGGCCCCCTCTTGCCAAGGAGGTTTAGTGAGTTACAGAAGGTCATGCAGGCAGTAAAGCATCAGTGATGGGACCTGAAGTCCTACCTAGGTCATCTGATTCTAGAGCTAGTATCATAGGCAGAAAAAACAGTTAGGAAGCTCTCATAGTACTCTAAATCAGAAGAAATGAGACCTAATCAAGGATGATGGTTATGGGAGTGTAAAGTGTAGAGGTATGCATAGTTCATAGAGGTGGGGTCTCCAAACCTTCCTGGAAATAATGGGGCCAGGTCTAGCTCAGGCCAGTCCAGAATTCAGATTTGAAATTAGAACACCAATAAAACCCTTGTAAACTACAAAAATAATAAAAACAACTTTCCTGATAACAAGATTAAAAAGAATACAATCAATCCCTGATTTAATTAAAATAAACAGTGATTCCCCCTCCTCCTCTGTCTTCTCCATGGGCATTGGGGGAAATTAATGAGTGGAAATTCCTTAAAAACCTCCATAGCCCTGACTCTCTATAGGCTGACCTTTTTATGGCCTGAGCCCACAACTAAATCCTGAGGATTGCCTCCTTTCTTCCTTAAAAGGAAACCATCTCCCAAGCTATAGAAAATAAATATTGCTCCTACTACAGGAACTGAGAGGTTAAGTAAGTGACCTCTATGGTCATACAGTTAGTCTGTGTCAGAGGCTCATGGCTTAAAATATTTTTTAAAAACCCCTATGGTATCACAACTTACGGCTTTTAAAAAATATTATATATATTTTTTTTTCTAATGGAAACCAGTCTAATTTTCCATGATTTTATTTATAAGTTATTTTTAACATTTTACTATTATTATTATTTTTACTTAAAAATAATTGAATAGCTTATTAATAAATATTCAATTGTGTCTGGCACCAGACTGAGTGCTTAACAAGGAGGTTAAGTGAGTTGTTTTCTCTAACTGAGATGCAAATATTTTAAAAGTTATTAATATTGTTTTATTTATATTTTTAGAAAATAAAAAGAACTTAAAAAGTTGTAAAAGAACAATTGCCTTCAGAAAACATCAAGAAGTTCAGTGTAAAGTAGATTATGAGTCAGATGGAATTATAAAAATTTAAAAATCAAAGAAAAGAAATCCGAGGGGGAAAATTTAGAACAAGATTAGACTTTACATTGTGATTAGATTTTAGAGTAAGTTTGTTATAAGGGATAGCTTCTGAATGCTAAAATAAACACATTCAGCTAAATGTCCTGGGTTTTTCAAGAACCCAGTCTGGCTCTTTCCTAATTTTATGGTTCTGCCCTTTCATATTTTGATTAGCATTAAATTCAAACCTAATTTGCTAACAAATTTGGGTGGAATTGACTCTTTGAGGAAGTCTTCACTTCTCAACCCTTGTTTGTAATATTCATGTCTTGGCATGCTCTCTCTGGGATGCCTGATAGAGGGGCCCTTTCTTACCTTCATGTCAGAGTTGGTGGCAGATATTCTGGGATTACTTCCTATTGACCATGAGGACATTTAAATTGGCCACTTAGTGATGCTCTAAACCCATCAGGAATCTCTTTCTTACTGATCTCTGGTGTAAGGATGTAAGTATAAGGATGACTTTGGGGGGATAAGGAGGAGGCTCAGGAGATTGAGAACCAGATAGGAGGTCCCAGGTTCAAATAAGGCCTCAGATACTTCCTAGCTGTGTGACTCTGGGCAAGTCATTTAACCCCAAGTGCTTAGCCCTCACTGCTCTTCTGCCTTATAACCAATACACACTATTAATTCTAAGATGTTAAGGAGTTAAAAAAAAAAGGGGGGGTGATGCTCTGTTCCATAGCTGATTCAGGTTTTTACATTAGGTAGATTTTGTTTGTTTTTTTTTTTAAACTTTTTCTCCTTCACTTCCCAACACCCTTCATCCCCTTCTACAAAAATGAGAAAGGATCATTATACTGGAGGCCAAAATAGATTTCTTCTCCAGGAATCTGAGGTGGGGATGGAATTGCAGCACTGGGACCTTAGCTCTCCAATTGTGAAGGCAGAAAACCCCAAAACAATGAACTCTGGGCTAATTGTAAAGGCAGATTGACAAAGATTTAAAAAAAAAAAAAGAAAAGCAGATTATTGGCAAATGTTGCCTGTGTGCTCAGCCTAGCAGTACCTGGCTAGCCACCTAGAGCACTGAATCCAATCCATCATTATTTTTTTTAAAAAATCCTAATCTTCTGTCTTAGAATCAATAAAACTCTCTATTGGTTCTAAGGCAAAAGAGTGGTAAGGGTTAGGCCTTTGGGGTGAAGTGACTTGCTCAGAATCACATAGCTAAGAAATGTCTGAGCCCAAATTTGAATCCAGGTCTTCTATCCACTGAGCCATCCAGCTGCCCCCAACCCATCATTGTATAGATAAAGGGCCTTTATGATAAGGATAAGACATTACCATGTCAAAAAAACTCTTGAGCTCTTCCACTTCCCTGCCTCAGCCTGGCAATGGGTGGCCAGTACCATCTGCCACCACTATGGAGGTTCATGGAATATTGCCTTCTCAAACCTAACCCCTCATGGCCTGATTGCCAGTTACCACCAGGTAAAGGGTTCTGTCATCTGGATGCTAATAACTCTCACATCCTTATCTGGGCTAGAGGCATTCCAGAGCCCCATTCCACTCTGACCCTTGGTTAGGAACTAGGCTCTTAGCTGGGAACCATCTGCCCTACCATTGCTCTGTGAGGTCCTCAGGGTCTTGCCACCTGCCACACTAGATTCCCTAAGAATCACCTGAACTTTCTGTCTGCTGTGAACTAAACATAAATACAAGCCCTCCTTTAGGTGCAGTCTTCCACAATTAGAATGTGAGCTCCTGGAGTGCAGGGCCCATCTCAGTTTTCTGTTTGTGACACCAGTGCTTAGCACTACCTTCAGCATATATTAAACATTTAATAAATGCTTCTCCACTCCATTATTCCCAGACAGGTCAAGTAACTTGCTTATTGACACAGAGGGTGTGTAGTAGCGATGTGATTCCATCTTAGACCCTTTTGAAAGAAAGAAAGAAAGAAAGAAAGAAAGAAAGAAAGAAAGAAAGAAAGAAA
>NC_058133.1:118701255-118765989 GCF_016433145.1 Gracilinanus agilis
GAGAGGGGAAGAAAGAAAAGGAAAGAAAAAAGAAAGAGAGAGAGAAAGAGAAAGAGAGAGAGGGGGGGAAGAAAGAAAAAGAAAGAAAAAAGGAAGGAAGGAGAGAAAAAAAGGAGGGAGAAAGAAGGGAGGGAGAAAGAAAGGAAGAAAGAAACAAAGAAAGAAAAAGAAAAATTAAAGAAATAAATCTATCCAACTGACCTAAGAGTTACAGCCTGCACCTGTATCAGAGGTAGCTAGTAGGAGATGAGAGACAGACAGTATTCTTTAAGTAACATGGGACTGTTACATGCAACTAACTCAGAGCTAGCCCTTCTGAGCAGGCATTGACATGCTTGGCTGATGCAATCACCCATGTGGAAAAGACCAGGGAGCCTGCTTTCCAAAGAGTTGTGATGACATGTAATGGAAGTATCTTGAAGAGATTTGGAACATGCCCAGGCATTTTATAACTGCTCTGCTAACCAGGTGGTAGGATTTCGGAGCCAGAATCTGGGGTACACTAGAAAGGTTCTAGCCAACAAGAAGACCCTCTCTCTCTTTGGCTGACACCTCCCTGCCAAGATGTGGGCTGTCTGGGGAAAGGCTTTGGGTCCTCCTCTTCCAAGGCCACTACAGAGCCTATGACTATGGGCCTCATTTCTTTGTCTTGGCATTTTAAGGAGGAAAAAATTGGAGGCTACAACCTTGTGAATTTTCAAAGGCCAAGAGAGTAAGTCATTCAAGATCTGATTGGGAGTGGAGTCTATTCTGGGGTTTGTGGTCAGTTGGTAAAGCTTTCGAGGCTCTGACCTTTGAGACTCAGAGGGATGGTAGCAGATAACATGGCCTCATCCAGCCCGGGATCTGGCTTTTGGACAGGAACTTGGTGGGACTCATGCTATGTAGGCTCTGCAGTCAATGAAAGAATTCTTTCTCATGTCCAATGAGACACTTATTAAATCTGAGGTCACGTTCCCCAGAGACTGAGGTGGTATAATTGGGGAGAGTGCGCCCCATAAATATTGGGTGGAGCAAAATTTGTACTTCTGCTCTTGCTACAGCTAAGAAGCAAAAACCCCTTTGTAAAAGCTAATGAACGTTAATTGGTTAAGTGGAACTGGGGTGCTAATCACTAGCAGCTAACAATGGAGGGAATACACCCAAAATAAGAGCTTGAGATGATAAACCAGAGAAAACAATACCGAGCCTATGATTGTAACTGCCTTTAACTAGGGGAGAGTTATGCCAGAGAGAGCTACTTGTTACACTAATTTCTAGAAAGCTTCCAGAAGCTTTTCATGGACACAAGGAAACAGATGATTATTCCTATCTGACTTTCTTAATTGTTTTCCTCCTAGTGGAGCTCTGGTTTCAGAGAATTTGTGTCCCATTTTTAACACGGACTAGTGGGCCTTCCTTGTCAAGCATCCTTTCATTCCATTCAATCTGGCTCCATTCAACTCATTGTTAATCGTGTGACTATTAATCAACCGATTAAACAATCAATACATTTATTACAAGCCAAACTTTTTTCTAAAACCCTCACCTTCTGCCTTAGAATCAGTACTATGTATTGGTTCCAAGGCAGAAGAGTCGTAAGGGCTAGGCAGTGGGGCTTAAGTGACTTGCCCAGGAACACACAGTAAGAAAGTATCTGAAGCCAAATTAGAGAATTCTTTCTCACGTCCAATGAGATACTTATTAAATATGAGGTCACTTTCCCCAGAGACTGAGGTGGTATAACTGGGGAGAGTGTGCCCTTAAAGTGTTGGGTAGAGCAATGTTTGTATTTCTGTTCTTGCTATATTTAAGAAGCAAAAATCCCTTTGTAAAAGCTAATCGATGTTGATTGGTTAAATGGAACTGGGGTGCTAATCACTGGCCACTAGCATGGACCTCCCATCTCTAGGCCTGGCTCTCAATCTACTAAGCCACCTAGCTGCCCCCCAAACAAAAAATTTATTAAGGACTTATTATGGTCCAGGCACTGGGCTAAAGTGCTGGGGATACAAAAAAGACAAAAGACAGTCCTTGCCCTCAAGGAGCTTACAATTGAATGGCAGGACCTGACGGAAATAAAGGGTCAATATAAAGCCCAGTGTAGAAGCATCCTTCCTGGAAGTACAGGGGTTCGGGGTCCTGCTTCACTTCCTTTTCTATATCTAGTTATTGCCACTGGATACAGCTTCTGCCACCACACCAAGAAGCTGGTGCTGCCCCTCAACCACAGACTCTCAGATTTTTAGACTGTCACCAAGAAAAGGAACACAAAAGAGAAACGTCTCCATCCCAGGGGCCAGGTTGGGCTATGGGGCAGCCCCACTTCTTCTGCCTGACTCTCAGGACACGGCTGAGGAGAATCTTTATGTTTTGAAAGCTGAAAGGAAGAGAGGCAGAGTGATGCGCTGCCTCCATTTGCAAACCTTCTGAGTTCCAGCTTTGCAGCCAATTAAGGAAATTCTTTCTCATGTCCCACTGAAAGTCTCTGAGTCATCAATCAGCCCTCCAGCTCAGTAGCCAACTAGGAGACTCTTCATCACCATATAGTATAACCCCCCATATACCATCCAGAGGACCCTCACCTCTCTCCAGTTTTCATGCAGTTGTCTAGAGCCAAGAGTGGTGACTGGACAGACTTCAGTGGAGGGGGAAGAACCCCATTATTACAGGATACACAAAGTCATGAAACATTATTTCAAGCAGGAGAGATTGCCAATAACTGGGGGAGAGGGGATCAAGAGCGGCCTTGTGTAGGAGGAAGTAACTGAACGGTGTTTTGAAAGAGCTGAGGATTCTTCTAGAAGCAGAGGTGAGGCAGGAGTCTATTCCAGATGTGGGGGAACAAATGCAAAGGCATGGAGAGGGGGGTGGAGATGGAATGTTATGTTCAGAGAACTATTGGAAAGCCAGTTTTACTGGAATGGAGAGTGCCTGAAGGGGAGTGAGATGAAATAAGACAGGAAAAAGAGGTGGAAGCCAAAATGTGGAGCACTGATTGTACCAGGTGCTTGGTGCATGAGAGAGCCCTGACATCACCTCACTAGGTAAGTGGAAAAAAAGATAAGCTCAGAGTGAGTGGGTTTGGGTTGCACGGTAGAACAGAGACAAGTGAGGGGGCTACTGCTCTGGTTACTCTATTCCAGATTGAAAGAGGAAAATTAACTATTAATACACCCTCCATTTATTTTGCAGGGAGTGGAGTGGCCCAAGGCTACAAAGGGAAGAACTCAGACTACCGTGTGATAACTTTGAGGGTCCTTAGGTACATGGAGTCCTCTGTTAAGTTAAACTGTTTACTATGTGCCAGGTGCTGTGCTGAGCCCTTTATAATATATATATATATATATATAATTTGTAATTATAAAAAGCTCTAAATAATAATCTCATTTGACCCTTATAACAACTCTGGGAGAAAGGTGCTATTATTATCTCCAGTTTATAGCTGAGAAAACTGAGCCTTTCCCAGGGTCATACAGCTTACAACTGTCTGAGGCTGGATTTGAATTCCCATCCATCCACTCTGCCAACTAGATGTGCACACTGAGCAATCAAGCCCTCCTCCCAGGCCTGTGAGCTTCACTTTTCTGAACCTAAGTGAAGGGCTAGCCCTGGCAACAGACTGAATCTGTTTTCCAAGAACCAGAATCATAAAATAAGGAAAAGCTCACCAAAAACATGTTGGCCAATGGGAGAGGCACTCTTTGTCCAAGGCCATACAAGAAATGAAAAACTGGTCCTCAGCCTTGTGTGGCCTCCTTTGTATTTCTGTTGAGAGGAGAGCAGAATATCTTGAAAGGGACTAAAGGAGCTAAGAATCACATGGTTTTTAGACTGCAAATAAATCATTAATATAACTGTACTCTAAATTTGAGAGCCTTGTCTAGTGACCAGCATATAGACTTAATACCAGAGGAACAGAATCATACCAGCCTTGTCATTCTCAACATACATAAAGTCATAGGACAAAAAAGGGTTAATCACAAATGGGAGGATGGATCATAAGAGTTCCTTGGAGAGGCAAATAAAGGAATTGGTTTTATCATTTGTCCAAAGGCAACAAAAAACAATTCAATGGGACACTTGGCCATCTTGCCTTGCTGTGTTCATGGTGGGACATAAGGGAAAAAAATATGATCATGAACAGAATTGGAGTTTATGCATCAGTATCTGTTGCAAAGTCTATGACAAACTTCTTAAGGTCCTAGAAATCAAATAAACAAATATTTTAATATTTGATAACTTGGACACAAAGGGGAGCTTGAGGAAGGCAATGAACATAATGGAAAATGTGTCTCAGGATCAAGAAAGAGACCTGGTAAGCTACAGAGATGTTTCATGCCTACCCATCATAAAGAGCAGAGGTCTTCCAAATGGTTACCAAAATAATCTTCCAATAGCACTCATGCCCCAGTGCTTCAGCACTGAAAATAATTGAGGTACATAAATCGCAGAGTGATTAAAGGAGAAAGTTAAGGAGGACATGATTTTAAAAGGAAGGAGTGATATTGGGAAAATGGTGATCCTAATGTTTTGGTGGGATTGTAGTAGGCCAGGAATTTTATATCCCATTGGGGATAGGATGATGGAATGAACTACTTTAGGGTTGTTGTTACTTTTTCATTTCTGAAGAGGACCAATTACTCTTGCAAGGTGATGTCTTAACTCCTGCTTGAACTGGATTTAAGTGAAATTGCACAAAGTGTCAGCCTTGCTTTCTTTTCCAGAGTCATCGAAGTCCAGTGGAAAGATAAAAGTCAAGACTGAAGATGCAATGCATGATCTTGGCATGTTAAAGGTCTGACCAAGTTCTCATCACTCCACAGCACCTTCTTCAGCTGCCTTCATGGCCAATTATGCTCATCTGCCAGGAAGGTTTTCACATTCTTGAGGTAGACATTACCCTGGCTCACCAATGGGTCTGAGGTCTGCCAATTACCCTCAACCTGGTTTAGTGCCCATTGTCAAGCCAGAGGTGAGAGTTAGGTTAAAAGGTGGACACCAAAGGTGGATAAGCAGCCCTGAAAAGGACTCAACAATCCCTCACATCAGAGTCCTTCCTGAACATCTTCTACACCCTGCTACAGGGTAAAGCCCTAATAATATTAGATACAAATTAAATGTATATACCTGATATTGTGAGTGATGAGGAAGGGGGTGGCATGGCCATGTGAAAGGGAAAACATGCTAGATGATATTCTGCTGGCAAAGTCCATACCATCTTCAAGAGAGATAGCATCGAGGTCCCAAACTCCTATCTCACATATGAGGATGCTCAATTACCTTGAAGGTTTTGTTGGGAATTAAAATCTCTGAGAAAATTGGGAGTTGTTGCAAGGGGGAGTGGGAAGGGTTCTCAACTTTCAATCTTCTCACTTGCCTACCATTGGTGAGGGTGGTTATGGATGGATGGATGGGAATTTGATGAAGTGACTGAAAGAAGATCTTGGGCTGTAAAATGCACATGCTATATGTGTTCAGGTTGGTCTACTATGATTCATTTCCTATTTTCCTGACAGGCATATATATGTGTATATATGTGTGATTTCCTTAAGAGAAATTTAGCAAAGAAAAGAGATAAAGGGAGAAACTAACAAGATGGTGGCTAATCAGATAGCTGATTGGTGGAGACACCAACCTACACCCTAGATAGATGAGAATGTTGACATCAATTTCAAAGGGGTAGAGCCAAGGAGTGAGTGACAGCCAGTAGTGCCAGGAGAAAGAGAAACACAAGAGCATGGCAGATATCCCCAGAGATACCCCCAGAGAACCCAGGCTTCCCCAGTCAACTTCATAATTCTCCATATTCCTTAATATTATATGCCCCGAAAGTTCTATGAGCAGGAGACAAGTTTGACACATATATTTGAATCCTAGGAAATTAAGGTCATAGATCTAGAACTGGAAAGGATCTCAGAGGCCATATAGTTCAACTCTTTCATTTTACAGATGAGGAAACTAAGACATTGGAGGCAGTTGGTGGCTCAGTGGATAAAGCATGGGGCTGGAGTCAGGAAGACCTGAATTCATATCCAGATTTAGATCTTTCCTAGCTTTGTGATCTGGACAAGTCACTTAGCTTCTGATTGTTGAACAAAAGGCTACACTGGAAAAGGAAATGGCAAACGACTTCAAAATCCTTGCCAAGAAAATCTAATGGTCTGTTGGGTAGATCACAAAGAGTCAGACATGACTAAATGAATAACAATAAACTAAGGTATGGAAAGATTGAGTGATTTGTCCATGATCAAACTCAGTGCTATAATATATGAGGTAGGATTCAACCATGCATCTTTCTGATTCCAAGTCTGCCAGTTTTTCCATTACAACATATGGACTTTCGTAAAGTATCTCAATAACGACACTAATATTATCACAAATGTGAATTAGGTTTTCAGATCAGTCTGCTCTAATTAAGAGAGACTCTTAAATTTTTTGCCTCTTCTCCCCTATCTCTTACTGGGTACTTGGTTTTGAAAAGGGATTTGGCATGGAATGGCAGGGAAAGGAAAAAGATATTGTGAAATAAGATGAAAAAGTCCATAGGGAAATCTGGATTACTGCACAATTTTGCCAAGGGGAGTTCTGAAACATATAGTAATGTTTCTGCATGTCTCAGCACTGTAGATCATGAACCCTCTTTACGACTAATATGACCAGGAGTGAACAATGTCACAGATGACACCAAATTTATGCAAAGAAGAAAACAAGAGACCCGTATCTTCCTAGGAAGCCTGAGGCAATGTGTTAAATACAGCTGAGGGAGAAAGAGGAGAACAAAAAGAGGAGGGAGGCACGTAGAAGGCCAAACAGATTGGCTGCCAAATAGAATTATAGCCATTTGACTGTATTATTGCATGAACACAGGCCCTGCTGATACCTTGGCCCATTATTGTGACTACACACAGCCCAATCACATTAGGCTTATGGTATTATACATGTGAACCCTCCACACAGGCTGGCAGGACTTCAGTCACTGCCTGCTTTCTTTCTTGAAATCCATTTATCAAACCTCTCTTTGCACAGTGTTTCCCTAATTACATACAAGGAGCTGACAAATGCTGGGGGTAACAAGTCCTTTAACCTTTCTGGTTTCCATGGAAATAGGGGTGGGAGGAAGCCCATCCTAGGAAGAAAAAGGCAGCCTTTCCAGACATCTGCAGGCTAGGCTAGAGTCAGGGGCCCTTGTCCTCCCCGTGCCTGGACTCTAAGTTAGGGGCTCCTACTTAGTGTTTGTTTTCCTGAACTGACTACAGCCTCTAGGATCTAAGTACCCTGAGTCATATTTTACTATGTGGAAGATAGAGCCCAGAAGTAAATTCCAGCTCCTGATAGGAAGTCCTAAAGCAGAAACAATAAAAGAGTTTGCATAGACAAATGTACAGAGCCTGGTACTGTTCTAGGGACTGTGACTGTATAGGGGAAGGTACTGTCAGAGACCATGGCGCACCATTCTTGTTGCTCCAGCTACAAGATGGGTCAATGGCTCCCTTGTTCCTCCATCCACCCTCTGTTCTTCCAGCTAAAAGTGTTCCCTCTCTCTTCAAATTCTCCTAGGGTACTTTTTGGATAGCTCCTTTGCTCCAATCACATTCTACCTTATGTTATACATGATTACAAACATGCTTTTTTCCTTAATTAGACTATAAACTCCTTGAGGACAGGAGCTGTGTGGTTTTTTTGGTATCTCCCAGATCCAAAACTCAGTGCTTAGCAATTGAATTAGATGGTGAAGCACTTGGACATTGACCCTGGGGTTTTCTCTAACAGCTGCATGTGAAAAGGTTATCTAAAACCCAGAAAGAGTTCAGACCTGGGAGTTGGAAGACTTGTATTCCAGACCAGGTTCTTCTACTCTCTTTTGTGATTTATGAGCAAGACCCTTCTTTTCTCCTGTTTTCATCTGTAAAATGAGGAGATTCGTAGGATCTCTAGGGTCCTTTCCAGCTCTAAAACCGTATGAGTCCCTTAGTAGGATCTAGGAAAGGTCCTTCAGCAAATGAGTGGTTGATAAAACACTATTGCTTAAGCTTTCACGTTATACTGGGCTTTATACTTTAAGAGTCACAGAGAGAGAAAGTTCATGCTGCAGACTTGTGTTTGAAAATGCACTGGATGAAACTATTCAGACATACTCAAGGTCTTTCTGATACATCTCCAAGTGTGATGATCATGGCTTTTTCTCCTTATTTGTTATTGTGTTTTTAGTTTCATTTGATTCTTTGTGACACCCATTCTGAGGTTTTCTTAGCAAAGATACTAGAGTGGTCTGCCATTTCCTTCTCCAGCTCATTTTACAGCTGAGGAAACTAAGGCAAGTAAGGTTAAGGGACTTGCCCAGGGCCAAACCACTAGTAAATGTCTGAGTCCAGATTTAAACTTAGGTCTTCCTAACTCTAGGAACAGCACTTTACCTACTACACCACCTAGTTGCCTCTTTTCTCATTATACAAACTGCCTTTTACTTCGGTAAAGCATGTTGCTTGACTGTGGATAGTTTCTCTATCTCTTTTAGACATTATGAATGAAGCAGAGAGCTGAGGAAGGACTCTGAACAGGAAGCCAAGAACCCTGGGTTGCAGCCCTGGCTCTGATGTTTGTTTGCTGTGTAACCACAGACAACGTTTCCTTTTCCAGACCTTGGTTTTCTTATCTTTACAATGAAGGATTGGACTGAATCTCAAAGGACCTTCCAACTCTATAACATCCTTATGATCCTAGAAACTCAGATCCTCAGTTCTGGACTCCTTACTCCCCCTCTCCCAGATATAATAAGGAGTAGGTGTTTGGAGTTGGCTAGGTAAATATGGCTTGAACCCATATCCAGTGCATTCTTGAACAACAGACCCAAAAGGTCAAAGCTGTTTAATAGGGCCGAATAGCAGAGTAAATAACAAAGAATGGCAAAATCTGTCTCAGATTCCCTATACACGAAAGAGTACAATATCCCACAAAATCTATTAGCAGTGCAGAAGGTGGCACTTCCTAGATAAACTCACACTCCTGGGTATGGAAAAGTGAGATCATGCCTGGAACACCTTTTGTGGTTCCCTCTCCTGGAAACAAGCTCTGTACCACATTCTTGGTTCTGCTCCTTGGCTCCAATGGTCACTGCTCTCCCTGCTTCTAAAGTTGACATTTGGTGCTTCTCTGTCAAGCCAAAGGAGCTATCATCTTCTAAGGGAAAGGTCTTCTTCCCGGCCAAGAGATGCTTTTTTATTCTTTTCAGAGAAAAGATAGAAAATTAAGGCAGTGGAATAATGGATTGAACAGATTCTGAATCCTGTTTCTGATACTTACTAGCAGTGAAATCATTAGTCATTTTTTTAACTTCTCTCAGTTAGTTTCTCCCTCTCTTTTTCTCTTTCTCTGTCTCTCTGTCTGTCTCTTTCTCTCTATTTCCAGATATATGTAAAATAATATTTCCTGTCTCACTGAGTTGTTATCAGGAAAAGTGCTTTGTAAACCTTATTATTAGTATAAAAACCCTTACTTTCTGTGTTGGAATCAATACTGTGTATTGGTTCTAAGGCATAAGAACAATAAGAATTAAGCAATGGGGGTTAAGTGACTTGCTCAGAGTCACACAGCTAAGAAGTATCTGAGGTCACATTTGAACCCAGGACCTCCCATTTCTAGTTCTGGCTCTCAATCCACTGAGTCCCTTAACTGCTTCCTGTTTTGTGAACCTTAAAGTCCTTTACTATATCTCTTATCTCCAGGGTTTACCATCTCTTAGCTGCTTCCTCATTCCACTTTAGGGGTCCCTTGTACTTTGGTGAGTTCTTCTTGGAACCTCCATTTTGGGGAAAGGTCTGGATCAAACATTTTTCATTCTCTTGATGCCACTATGCCCCTATGTGGCTATCTCTCTCCTTTTCCTTTTCTTTGTTTCCCTTTTATGTTTTCTTTTTCAATGTTTTTCCTCATTAAAATGTAAAATGTAAGTTCCTTGAAGCTAGGGACTATTTTTTTTTTTTTACTGATTTGTACTCCCAAGTTCAGGAGAAGACCTGACATATCTTTAAAAGCTTAATAAATGTGTATTGGTTGACTATACAAATGTGGGTTATTATTATTATTTTGTGAAATTGCCTGGGAAGCATACATTAGAAGCTAATCAACAAAAATGTGTTGCAATTTTGTTAAAAAGTAAAACAAATCCTATATCACATCTAACTGACACAAAATAGTGGAAATCTAGGGCTTTTCTTACCCTCTTAAAAGAAAATTCCAGGGGGCAGCTGGGTAGCTCAGTGGATTGAGAGCCAGGCCTAGAGACGGGAGGTCCTAGGTTCAAATCCGGCCTCAGACACTTCCTAGCTGTGTCACCCTGGGCAAGTCACTTGACCCCCATTGCCTACCCTTACCACTCTTCTACCTATAAGTCAATACACAGAAGTTAAGGGTTTAAAATAAAAAAAAAATTATAAAAAAAAAAGAAAAGAAAATTCCACTCCATTTCTCACTTTTATCTGGACAAGTAAATTCCTAGAGCAACTAACATAAATGGGTTATTCAAATTGATTTCAAGCTTTGATAAGTCTCTAAGGAGGCGCTTGGTGACAATGCAAAACTTTTATGTGGCCTACATTCCTGCCATCACAGCAAGAAATCATCACCTCCCTTATTTTGATGACTATAGAGCCTTAAGGCCCACTTTCTAATAGGAAGCAACCAGTCTTCTCACCTGCCCTTTATCCTCCCTCTAATCTAGGGTTTCTTAGCTTTTTTGTATAATGGACCCCTTTAGCTATCTTCTGGTAAAGCCTATCAACTCCTTTTCAGAATCATGTTTTTATATGCAGGAAAAATACACAAGATTGTAAAGAAAATCAATCATGTTGAAATAAATCACCTATATGATATATACATTAAAAAAAAACAAGTACAAAAATATTTACAGCAGCTCTTTTTGTGGTGGCAAAGAATTGGAAATTGAGGGGATGACCATCCATCGGGGAATGGCTGAACAAATTGTAGTTTATGTTGGGGATAGAATACTATTGTGCTCTAAGGAATGATGGACAGGATGATTTCAGAAAAAAGCTGGAAAGATCTGTGGGAACTGATGAAGAGTGAAATAAGCAGATCTGGGAGAACATTGTACACAATAACAGCAGTATTATACAATGACTATCTGTGAAAACTTGGCTACTCTCAGCAATGCAGTGATCTGGGACAATCCTGAAAGACTGATGATGGGGATGCTCTCCACCTCCAGAGAAAGAATTGTTGGAGTCATCTTTCACAACAGTGTAGCTTTGGTTTTATATTGGGGTTTTGGTTATGTATGAATGTGTTCTTGCAACAGTGACCAATATGAAAGTATGTTTTATGTGGTGGTAATAATAAAAATGAAATTAAAAAAAAACAACACAAATTTATGAACCAAAGTGACATAGATGTATACACCTTCATAGGTGTGTGTGTAAAATACAAGTTCAAGACCTGTGCCCCAGATCTTTTTCCATTCCATGACTAGTAATGGAGCATTGAAACTGGTCACATTATTGCTCTCTCTTCCATGCAATCGGCCCACTTCCTTTTCTGATCACACATTTCCTCGGTAAGATCTCTTTTGAAACTTCTTGCACATAGGTCATCATTGAAAATATGCAGCAGCCCACTTGTGGTCACTATGCATCTTTCCATTGACCTTTGCATCTTTTATAACCTTGATTCCTCAGAGTTTGTGGTGTTCAAAGATTTAAAACCACTCAGCATTGCTGGGAAAACATTTATGTTTTTTGTTTTTTTTTAAAGTTGAATCTTTGTGCAGAGAGTAGGTTGGGATCATTAAAAACAACTTGCAATTTACCAACTCACTGGGCATCTGCAGTGCCTGCCCCAGATGTATGTACTGACAGATTAATACAGTGAACAGGCCATATCTTGGCATATTCCATATCACACTCTGGAGAATAGGTATATCAGACATTTCATTATTATCAAGGAAAACATGAGCCAGGGAAAGCCATGCTTGCTAAAGCTATCTGCCACTGTTATAAAGGTCTGCCTTGTAGAAGGTCCAAATGGCAGAGAGATTGTCTATGGATGGGAAAATTGTCTAGATGCTCCTGTTCATGGATGACATTATACTGATTGGATCAAGCCCTAGAATATGTTAGGTAGTCCTCAATGAGAGTCATTTGACCTCAGAAGAGATCAGTTTAACCATCCATACAGGTTAAGATAAATATGTAGTGAATAACAGTCATTGCATTTCTATAGTGCCTTACGATTGCAAAGCACTTTCACACCTTCTCTCACTGGATACTCTAAAAAACCTTGTGAGGCAAGAAGAATAGATTCTCCAAATCAGAGATGAGCAAACTAAGGCTGGGAAAGAGAAGCTGACTTATCTAGCTAGTGAGGGGGGCAAGCTGTGACTCAGACACAATCTCCTGAAAACCATCCTAGCTGTGTGACCCTGGGCAAGTCACTTAACCCCCATTGCCTAGCCCTTATCACACTTCTGCCTTAGAACCAATAAACAATATTGATTCTAAAACAGAAGGTGAGGGTTTAAAAAAAATGATCAGGAAGTTGGGACTAGATTATCTAGGAGGGGCTGATGTGAGGTTCAGCCCTGCCAGGAGAGACTTCTAAGACAAAAGGGTACTCAAGATTGGCACTTAAGATTTGATCATGGGTACTTTCAGGATCTAAGCCCAAGAGCCTGGGACTCCTGCCTAGGGCAGTTCCCATACAAACTCACTTAAAACTGTAAAGCCTTTGTAAGGATATGGAGGGGTGGGGAACCAGCTTTTAGGTATTAATAACTCTTAATAACTTGAGAATAACACACTAATTTCTCACTCCACACAATGCAAAGCTAACTGTGCTGGATGACAGATCTAAGAAGATTTCGACATGATAGAATAGTGGCCCAAATCTAATAAGATAAAAATTTAATAAGTATAAATGTAAAATCTTACACTTGGATTTAGAAAATCAACTTCCTAAGTACAAGGTATTTTTCATCAAGACTGAAATGATATATCAACACAGGTACTATTTTTTTAAACCCATACCTTCTATCTTGGAGTCAATACTATGTATTGGCTCCAAGGCAGAAGAGTGGTAAGGGTAGGCAATGGGGGTCAAGTGACTTGCCCAGGGTCACACAGCTGGAAAGTGTCTGAGGCCAGATTTGAACCTAGGACCTCCCATCTCTAGGTCTGGCTCTCAATCCACTGAGCTACCCAGCTGCCTCCCACAGGTACTATTTTAAGATATTTTTGATTCATCCATGGGGAAATAAGTGGCATGAAAACAGGTGGAAAAAGGAAGTCAACACAGGGTTTATATTAAAATTTTCTGATTAGTGAAGAGATTAGCTATTTAAATGATGTGTAGGATCAAGAATTTAGTCATCTGGACTACAATGGACAGTTATCTGGTGAGCAGTCAGAGACTGTGGGAGATAAATAAAATGGTGTCCTCTGCAAACTGCTTTCTGTTTGGATATTCCAGATTTATGGAAGAGAGAATAGTTTTAAAAGTTTCATATCATCTACAATATAGTAAATGAATCCAAGTGGAACACATAGATGTAGATGAACTATAAGAAAGGGGCAGTCAGAGAATCAATGCATCTCAGAATTAGAAGGGACCTCAGAGACCAGTTCAACCTGTGTCTGAAAAGGGCTGCCCTCATGTAACACCTCCGGCCAATGGCCACCTAGCCTTCATCTGAACTGTCTGCATCAAAGTGGGTCTGAAGAAAACTCTCCTGGACATGAAAATCTTTTCATTTTATATGGGCAGCAAGAAAATAATGCAAACAGAATAAGGAATGAAGGTTGTCTGCATCTGTGTGTGAATAAAAATAGGGTTTCCTTTATTGGCGATTTCAGCAAGCATTTAAATACTAAGGAAGATACAAAGATGAATAAGACACTGGTTCTTGCCAGAGACAAGGTATAGGGGAAATAGTATCAAGCAGTCCAAAGCTTAGTCAGGTCTCTCTCCTCCATTCTCACAGAGGCAGGGGGAACAGAGGTATAAAATATTGCACGTATCAAGTTTCAAAATTTCTACTGATTAGTTTTGCTGAATTATTTTTCTCTTCTTTCTTTGTTAAAAAAAAACAACTTTATTACAAGGGATGACTTTGGGAGGGGGAGCTAGATGGAGAATTCTGTAAAAATAGAAGATGTCAAATTATTTTTTAAGTACAGTAAAGAGATATGTATTTGAATATCAGATCTCCCATTTACTGTAGGGCCTGAAACAAGTGATTTCATTTTTCTGGATAGCAATTTCTTCATCTGAAAAATGATGGGGCTGGATTAGATGATTGCCAATGTCCCTTTCAGTTCTAACATGCTAGAATTCCATGATCAGCATGTGTATAACTAATTAGTAGACAAATATAATAAAATGTATTTGTCTAATTATTCATTCATTCATAATTTTGATGGGGGCAACCAGGAGAAATATTTACCTCTTGGGAATTTGCCAACAAGAACTGACAGAAGAAAAAGATAGTTTAAATTACTTGGGATCTTCATAGCACACAGAAAATGAACTGACATAAAAAATAACAGTCTTAATTACATAGTTTTCTTTGATCAGCTTCTCCAGAGAAGACTGGCTTAGTTTATGTGTGAAGGACAGAGTTTCTGGACTAAGAAAGGGAACATTAGCTACAGGAGGCTATTTAGAAAGTAAATTCCTTCAGGATAGGAACTATCTCACTTTTGTCTTCGTATTCCCAGGTTTTAGCACTGTGCCTGGCACTAGTCAATCAATCAACAAACATTTGCTGGGTGCTTACTCTGTTAGGCAAGGTGCTAAGCCCTGAGGGTACAAAAAGGGTGTATTAGTTAGAAAATCTTGTACCCTTGGACTTCATTTCCCAGCATCCCTTTCCTCCTTCATCCCCAAGTTACCTGCTTACGTTGTTTGTTTGTAAGTTCTGTAACTCTGCCCTTCTCTCTCTCTTCTCCCACATGTACAGTGAGGGAAGTGGCTTTTTCTTTAATGAGGTTTGCTGTTTTTCCTTTTTGCTTCAAGTTATTATAAATAAACTTTATAAAATTATAATACTTGGAGTATTTGGGATATTAATTTTTAATCTTTACAAAGGCTAAAAGATGGGCCCTGGCCTCCAGGAGGTTATAATCTAATAGGAGTGACAACATGCAAATAAATACATACAAGGCAAACTCTATACAGACTAACTAGGAAGTAATAACAGAGGAAAAATACTAGAATTAAAAAGAGATTGAGGATGGCTTCCAGTCAAAGAAGAGATTTTAGGCAAAAAAAAAAAAAAAAAGAAAGAAAATAAAAAAAGAAAAAGAAAGTCAATAAAGGCATGGAGGTGGCCCAGTGGATGGAGTGCCAGGCCTGAAGTCAAGAAGACTTGAATTAAAATCTGGCCTCTAGCTATGTGACCCTGGTAGTCTCAGTCACTTGACCCTGTTAGCCTCAGTTTCTTATTCTGTAAAATGAGCTGGAGAAGGAAATGTCAAAAAACTCCAGTATCTAGACAAAAAAAAAACAATGAGGTCACAAAGAGCTGGACATGACTGAATAAGAACAATAGGGAAGCCAATAGATGGAGAAGGGAAAGCTTTTTAGGCATGGGGTACAGCCAGAGAACACCCCAGAGAAGAGAGAGAGTGGATTGTTCTAAGTGTGACTAGGAGGCCAGTGTCTTTGGATCTAAGAGTACCTGTCAGAAGGAAGCCTTAATAAATGCTTTTTGTCTGATTATTTCTCCTGCCAGGAAGAGTTAGAAATCACAGAAAGTATGACAGGTTGTGGAAGCATCTTTTCCTTTAATAAATTCCTAAGGTGGAGAGGAGTGGTGTGTAGAGATAGATGGGAGTGAATATTAAAGCAAGAAAATGGCACCTCCCAGATGTGATAGAGGGTTGCCATGGTAAAGGTGAGAAATTCCTGAATATCAATGTGAGGAAGGATGGAATAATGGGTTCAATCCAAGATTTGACTGACCTTGAAGTGTAGCCAACAAGAATAAGAATTGTAGGTGGAAAGAGGTCTTGTTAATGAAATGTTATTCCGAATAAACCCAAAGGGCCAATATAGAACAAGTCTGCCCAAGAATAATAGCAAGTATCAACTTAACACATTTTGGAATTGCTTTTACTTAAAATAGGAGTTCTTCACCTGAGGTCTAGGAACTTACTTGAAAAAATATTTTGATAACTGTATTTCAATAAAATTGGTTTCCTTTGTAAGCCTGTGTATTTTATTTTACACATTTTAAAACATTATTCCAAGAAGGGGCCCATATGCTTCACCAGATAACCAAAGGGTCCGGCATACAAAAAAGGTTCAGAACCCTGACTTAGAAACAGCTGTGAGGTTTGAAATTTCCAGAGGCAGTAATTCTAGGCATTAAATTAATTGATGAATTGATTAACAATGATTAATTAATACATTATTTTATTAACTTAGATAAACTAATCTAAGACCCCTAAATCCTCTCAAATAGTTTCATAGATATAATTTGGGGAGCTCTTTCTACCCCTCCCTTGGATATCCCAAGACATCTATAATCAGTAAATAGCTAATTAGGAAGTGGTCCATCAAAACTCTCCACGACTCCTCACCCTCATAGATGAATAGTCCATAGTCAAAAGGAAGGACTTCATTATCTCCCTTATCCATTAATCAGGTTTTATTGGTGGGGGAGGGGGAGATTTTCCTTGGAGTTCCTAAGAAGAAAGAAGATACCAGGCCTAGAGATGTTCAAATCTGGCCTTGGAATCATCCTAACTATGTGACCCTGGACAAGTCTCTTAACCCCCATTGCCTAGCCTTTACAGCCCTTCTGCCTAAGAACCAATATACCATATTGATTCTAAGACAGAAGGTAAGGGTTATTTTAAAAATTAGAAAGAAAGGGGGGGCAGCTGGGTAGCTCAGTGGAGTGAGAGTCAGGCCTAGAGACAGGAGGTCCTAGGTTCAAATCCGGCCTCAGACACTTCCCAGCTGTGTGACCCTGGGCAAGTCACTTGACCCCCATTGCCCACCCTTACCACTCTTCCACCTATGAGACAATACACTGAAGTACAAGGGTTTAAAAAAAAGAAAGAAAGAAAGAAAGAAGATGTAAAAGTCAACCGACTGACTGGCATCTCTAATTCAAAACCTAGATTATAGTAATAATTCAATATATATTTTAAAAATTTATCTCACAATATATTTGGTTTGTATTTGGTTTATTCTAGCAAAACTAAGTGAGTGAAGTGGGCATCAATTTTGGTTTTGTTCTAGACTGCTATTAAAGGAGTAAATTATCCAGGACCTTTGCTTCCTGTCCTTTTCCTTTCTATTCTTCATCTTTTAGCCATTTACTGACTCATTTTCCATTTCCACAGAAGGTAGGAAGGGTAAGGAAAATGAGTTCAAATTGTCATGAGTTGGCAGTTCTAAAACCAGTTTGATGAAAGAATAAATTAATAGTGAAAATGGATTTTATTTATAGTTAGTTTTATCCAGACTGCTTTGGGGAGAGAGGAAGAAGATATTTTGTTTAAATATCCTAAGACTCTTTTTTGAGAAAGAACTTGCTCCAATCATTAGAAGAAATCTTTACAACTAGAAGTTAATTATTTACAATTTCTCAATAAACAAAAAAGCAAATTATCTGTGATTTACTTAGCATTTAATGCTTCAAAGGTATCCCTGATTTCATCCCACATAAATATTCCCTCCACGGACACAAAGTGCAACTCAACCGTGCCCTGTCAACTTATACAATTCTGCACATTTTCCCCATAAATCTTCTGTGAAACATCTTCAGTATACTGAAGACTTTTCTCTGGTTCTTTCGATTTCATGAATATCAATGCAATACTTGTGCCGTTCATCTGATAACCTTCATTCTTGATATATGACTGGTCAACCTCCTTTTCCAGTCATAAATATCCTTTAAGGCTTTTATGCTACTTGTCCCTTGTCATGTACAAATATGCCACAGCCTCTTTATGCCATAGCACCATTAAGCAAGCAAGTGCTGGTGATACAAGACAGGGAAATTTGTTCCTCCCCTCGAGGAGCTTACATTCTATCAGAAGAGAGGGACAAGATGGATATTTATAAACTTTTACATACTATAATTTTATAATATACACATGTATATAGAGAGAAGGGTGGAAGAAGGGGAACTAATTTGCACATCCAACTACCAATAATCAATATTATTTTGTGGGAGTGGATGGCTACATTGATCTTTTCTGTGTAGCCCTGTAGTGGTGCCAGAGCTTGATGGAATGAATCTACACACTGTTTTCTGCAAACAGGAACATCTGAAAAAACTTGTCAACGGAGAATCCTTCTATTCGGACTTTTGTTATATTCATATGCTGGGAAATGATGGATGCCACCTTTGAATGACAGGGGAGGCAATTGGAAGGCATAGAATGTTCCCAGATGCCATGAGACAGGGGCAAACATTGGTTGGCCTGGCAGTATAAATAACCCTGATAGCCATTTGGAGGGGTCTTTCGTCTTTCGGGTTTTTGGTTCTTTAGGTCTTTAGGTCTCTGAATCTTTCTAGCTCTTTAGCTCTCTGGGTCTCTGGGTGGTGAAGGGAGGCTGGGAGGTCTATGAAGAAGAAGGTAGGAAAAATCTGAATATAGTTCCTGAAGACTGTGAGAGCTAGTGCATCACCAAACACTGATAGTGAAAAGCTGAGAGAATATCATCACCAACACAGCTGCATCAATAGCAGTTCCTATTCTCTGGCTTGGCTGTAGCCAGGCTGGGCCAGAAGGGTAGTGGAGAACAAAGCTCCAGCTTTTATTAAATCAATAGCCTCCAGTCCTGATTGTCAACTAGTTATAGATATTATCTTGACAGGGTCTCCAATCCCCAGTCCTTATCTTGTTTATCCTTTCCCTGATTATAGATTATAGATAAAGAGTGTTTAACAAGTACCTTCCTGAGTGGTATTTCTATCACAACCATTGGGAAGGGAGTCAATGCAGTCAGATTTCAAACGTGATCCAAAGCAAATCAAAGCCCTATAATAATTTATCCAACCTCAGGTTGGACCTGAAAGGGTTACCCATCTACCTAACCTTTTGGGGTCCTCCCTGGGCAACTGTTAGAGAAAAGGGGAAATTACAACAACTATCAAGGGTGATTGGGGTTGGTATTCCTCCAACATCTGCAACTAGGGAGAGTACATAGATACATTCACATCATTGTACACCTATATCTCCTTAGGACCCTTTTCGTTATAACACTTTGTACAAAATATTCTCTGTGACACTGGCTTAGTATAGCCTTCCTGCTTCATCTTTTGCTTGAGGCTGATACTCAGCAGATTTGATTAAACAAAGTTATCTTCTTTGGTAAAATATGTGAAAAACACTTTGTTTGAGAAGAGCCTTTCAGGCTGAATTTTGATCTGGGGAGTCAAGTATCTTTTTTCTTCTTCTTCTTTTCTTTATTGGGGGCAATCAACAAATGATAGATTCAGGAGATCCTCAAATTCTCTACAATGCTCCATCAATTGTATGACTGGGAACGTGTGGTCTTCTGTAGAAAACTGTCCAAGAAAGCTGGCCAGTTTCCTTCATAATTCTCATTATGGATGATGACCTTATGGGTGCATAGAGTATTCTCATAAAAATTTCACAGAGCTGAGAGAGTTGGCACATGCATTGGTGGTTGCCATTGTTTTCAGTTTAGGACCTAGGAGTCCTGAGTTGTGATGATCTCCTCATTAGATTTTGACGAGTTCATAATTTCCTCATATGTAAAACTGAGATAATAATACTCATGCTATCTGCTTCATACAGTCAGTGTAAGCATTAAATGAGATAATACGTAGAAAGCAATTTGTAAATGTATATTATATGTCTTTAAATTTTACTTACATTTTTATTTTTTGTTACATTTTATGTTTATATTTATGTTATATATTATATATTATATTTATAATAATTATATATTTTTGTTATATTTATATTCATATGTTTATATTATATTTTATGTTTTTTACTGGCTTTGGCTACTATCCCTCCTTCCCCAATTATTATGTCTTAAATAGTGCTGGGTCCATAAAAATTACCCAAGCACCTTTGTGTCATTAGGATCTCATTATCCCTCATTTAAACATTCAATGGTTACTTCTCTCTCAGAAATGCAGTAAAAAAGACCAGACTCCTCTCTTAGAAGGTGTTTAAGGGATGGCTGGTCTATATTCTATCCCCCTGAAGTTAGACAGATAGAGGCTATCACTAAGGTCATTGGCCTCCCATTCTGAGATCATCTCCCTTTGGCTTACTTTCAGAGAAAAAATTCAATCTTCTGTTTATCTGTCTTTTCTCACATTTATAGCCTGGGACATATATTTACATTTTATATCTGCAAGCAAAGTTTTGGAAAAGGACCCTATCTGGACTTACACCAAGGAAAGATCTCTCCTTTTGCAAGGAAACACCAGGGAAGGAATTACTTGGGTAGTCATTGTAGCCCAGAGCTATCCCTAAGGTATGGAAAAATCTAGATACTGATTCAGACCCTAGCTCTTTCAAAGATATACCTACATCTCCATTCCCTAACTCTTCCTGACTAATAAAAATAATTGCTTGCTCATTTCTTTTTTAAAAAAAACCCTTAACTTCTGTGTATTGGTTCCTTGGTGGAAGAGTGGTAAGGGTGGGCAACGGGGGCCAAGTGACTTGCCCAGTGTCTGAGGCTGGATTTGAACCTAGGACCTCCCATCTCTAGGTCTGGCTCTTAATCCACTGCACTACTCAGCTGCCCCTTGCTCATTTCTTAAATTAAAAAGATAATGGATAGGATGAACTAATATAATAAAAATGACAATCCAAACCAAATTCATATACTTATTCAATACCATACCTATCAAACTACCAAGATACTTTTTTACTGAATTAGAAAAAATTATAACAAAGTTTATTTGGAAAAAAAAGATCAAGAATATCAAGGGAAATAATGAAAAAAAATGTGAAGGATGGGGGGCCTAGCAGTACCAGATCTTAAACTGTACTATAAAGCAGAGGTCATTAAAACAATATAGTACTGGCTAAGAGACAGAAAGGAGGATCAGTGGAATAGACTTGGGATAAATGACCTCAGCAAGATAGTGTACAATAAACCCAAAGATCCCAGCTTCTGGGACAAAAACTGCTGGGAAAACTAGAAAACAGTATGGGAGAGATTAGGTTTAAGTCACCACCCTACACCAAGATAAATTCAGAATGGGTGAATGACTTGAATATAAAGAAGGAAACTATAAATAAATTAGGTGAACATAGAATAGTATACCAGTCATATCTATGAGATAGAGAATACTACAAAATGTAAAATGAATCATTTTGATTACATTAAATTAAAAAGGTTTTGTACAAACAAAACTAATACAACCAAAATTAGAAGGGAAGCAACAAACTGGGAAAAAAAATCTTTATAACAAAAACTTCTGACAAAGGTCTAATTACTCAAATTTATAAGGAGCTAAATCAGTTGTATAAAAAAATCAAGCCATTACCCAATTGATAGATGGGAAAGGGACATGAATAGGCAATTTTCAGATAAAGAAATCAAAACTATCAATAAGCACATGAAAAAGTGTTCTAAATTTCTTATAATCAGAGAAATGCAAATCAAAACAACTCTGAGGTACCACCTGAAACCTAGCAGATTAGCTAACATGACACCAAAGGAAAGTAATAAATATTGGAGGGGATGTGGCAAAATTGGGATATTAATGCATTGCTAGTGGAGTTGTGAATTGATCCAACCATTCTGGATGGCAATTTGGAACTATGCCCAAAGGGTATTAAAAGACTGTCTGCCCTTTGATCCAGCCATAGCATTGCTGGTTTTGTAGCCCAAAATGATAATAGGAAAAAAGACTTGTACAAAAATATTTATAGTCGCGCTCTTTGCTGTGGCAAAAAATTGGAAAATGAGGGGATGGCCTTCGATTGGGGAATGGCTGAACATATTATGGTATCTGTCGGTGATGGAATACTATTGTGCTCAAAAGAATAATGAACTGGAGTAATTCCATGTGAACTGGAATGAAAGGAGAAGAACCAGGAAAACATTATACACAGAGACAGATACACTGTGGTATAATCCAATGTAGTGGACTTCTGTACTGGCAGCAATGCAATGATCCAAAACATTTCTGAGGGACTTATGAGAAAGAACTTTATCCACATTCAGAGGAAGAACTATGGGAGTAGAAACACAGAAGAAAAACAACTGTTTGATCACATGGATTGATGGGGATATGATTGGGGATGTAGACTCTAAACGATCACCTTAGTGCAAATATTAATAATAGGGAAATAGGTCTTGCTCAATGACACATGTAAAACCCAGTGGAATTGCTCATTGGCTTCAGGAAGGGTGTGGGAGGAAGGGAAGGAAAGAACACGAGTCATGTACCCATGGAAAAATATTCTAAACTAATTAAATAAATAAACTTAAAAGTTAAAAAAAAATTTAAAAAGATATTCTTTCTCTCCTTTCTCACCTTCCCCACTCCCATCCCCACTGAGAAAGCAAGAAAAACAAAACCCCTGTGACAGATATGTATAGTCAAGCAAAACAAATTCCTGCATTAGCTACTTTTGGGGGAAAAAAAAGTTTAAAAAAAATCATGGCTGTCATTGTTTTGATCAGAGTTGTTAAGTCTTTTGGAGTTGTTTGTTATTACAATATTGTTGTTATTCTATAAATTGTTCTGGTTCTGAATAGCTATTATTTAATAATTCTTAATCTCTGTAAAGCCTAATTTACATATTTGCTTTTTTGGCTCCTCACTATAACCTAGTGGGGTGAGAGTTATTATTATCATCCCCTTTTTACAGATGAGGAGACTGAGGCTGAGAAAGGTTAAGTGATTTGCCAGGGGCCACACAGTTATTAAATAGCAGAGTCATGATTCAAAACCAGGTCTTGACTCCCAGCACTTGATCCATTCCCCTGAAATAACTGGTTTATTCATTGGCTGGCACTAAAAAGACATGATGCTCATTTACACACCTCCAACCCTTCTGCCCATTAAGGCAAAGAATGAGGCTTCCCACCCCACTCCCCAAAATACTGCATGCTTTAAAATAATTTTTAACTTAGTTTTTTCACCTGAATAAAAATGTTGGGCTTGTATGCATAGAGAAGTGAAACACATGTCATCTTTCCCCCATTCTTCCCCAACAAGGACCATATCCTTGGCCATTCTCTTGAAAACTCTTTTGCCTGCTAACCATAGTAAATTGGTGTTTTCCCCCTGAATTTCCCCACCTCTCTTCTGAAAAAGAACTCTCAAGTCTTACCTCTACCACAAAAAGCCCTTCAACAAATGCCTATTCAGAATGTAAATAATTCAACCTGAAAATCTATGTCCTTTAAAGTCTAAAGTCACTTTCTAACATCAAAAGAAAATGGATTGCTAGTAATGAATAATGAGAAATAGTTTAATTTCCTTCACCTCCACCCATCCTTTCAAGGTTTATTATCTTATTCAGCTCAATTTGGATTCAGCTAGAAGAATTTGAAAGATGCTCATAAATCTTATTTAGAATAATTCATTAAATCTTTAAAAAATATAGATAAATCTAGTTTTTTTTAAAAAAGGATTGCTATAATTTTTAAACCTAGCAACTATGGAGAATGAAAAGGAAAAAAAAGATTATTACCTCTTTTTCCCTTATACTCTTTATACTGAAATGTATCTTCCTCTCCCCTTCTCTCCCACCTCCTGTCCTTCCTTCCCCTTTGAAGGCTTCAGTTACATTTTCAAATAAATTCTATATCCCTAAGGCTGACACATACACTAAGCTTCAGAAACTGGCCTCAGATTGGGAAAATATTTAAGTTCTCATAAACATGCAATCACTAGTTACTTTTAGGATGATGAATTCTATTGATTGGTTCCAATCAAACTCGTGACCTAGTAGTGGTATTATATATTGGCTGTAAAACATCTTCTCATTAAATTTTCATTGGACAGAGTGATGGAAGAATAGAGCCACAATCAGCCCATGTACTAGCTGGCTGGCTCACTCCCTGATGATGCCATCCTGCCGTGCCCTTTTATTGGATCAGGGTGATTAGCTTTCCAGCACTGACTATGATAGTCGAATCAAATTTCTTTTTCAAGTACACGGAGCTTACAAATAGTCATGTGCTTTTGGTTTGCTGATGGCATCACGGAATTACTAGAAGATGCAGTATAGTGAAGTCATTTCCCATTAGCCACATACCTCGTAATTCTAAGGCAATGTGCTACATCTGTGACTACAGCCTCTAAAGCATTTCTCTGGAGAGTCAAACTCATATAAATCAGTGGGGTCTTGTGTATTTCCATCTACCAAATTGGCAACTAACATGGGTAGATTGGTTATCAAATCCAAACTGAGATGTTAATTTTTTAAAATAATGATTTATTTTATAACCCTATCTTCTGTTTTAGCATCAATTCTAAAACAGAAAGGGCTAGGCAGCTGGGGTTAAATGATTTCATTATTCTGCTAGGAAGTGCCTAAGGCCATTTTTGAACCCAAGACCTCTCTACTGTAGGCCTCCTACTCTATCCATTGTGCTACCTAGCTGCCCCTGGATGATCATTTAAAAATCTTTTCATCAATGTAATAGACTTTGCTACTAACAACAATACAATGATCCAGGACAATTCTGAGGGACTTATGAAAAAGAATACTATCCACTTTTAGAGAAAGAGCTGTGGGAGTATGAAAACATGTGATTTATTGCTTGTTTACTTGGGTATATGTTTTGGGGTATAAGATTATTCACTCACAAAAATGAATAATATGGAAATATGTTTTGCATGACAATATGTGCATAACCCAGAAAAATAAATAAATAAAATCTTGTCATCATATTCATCCACTGACCAGCATTTGTGCTAAGAATTGTAGGGATGAAGAAAATATATGACTCTTGGTTCTTGCCTCTGAATATTTCAAAAATTTATTTGGGGAGACAAGACTAACAACTGAAATATTTAAAGAGAAAAATCCGCAAGGGAATAAAGAACAGAACTTGCTAGATAATGTCTGAAGACATACAAGGGTCTAATTTAAAAGGTTAATGGCAGGGTAGTGAGCACCATGGAATGCTCTTCATTGAAAGGGCTCATGAGAGATGTTGGATGTTGGCTGAAGAAGCAAAGAAAAGATCTGTGTGGGGAAGAGCAAGGCAGAGTAAAACTGCTGGCCCTTTCCTAAGGTTTGACTCAGTATTTCTAAATGCTTGGTTTGGTCTTGGTGAGCTGGGCTATACCTTAGAGTGGCTTCCATTAAAGAGGATGAAAAAAAGCTTCATTTGGGACAAAATATTGACTTTCACATCTGGTCTAAATTCACATCTGGTCTAAATTCACCCTGGGGCCAGCAGGGCCTGAGGGGTGTTAGCCATCTCTTTACAATGTAAATCATATATAGAACTACTATTTATTTCCTTCACACAAAAGATAAGCAAGCAGTTCATAAGACTTAAGCTAGCAATCAAAGAATGAATAAAAGAAAAGCCCTTATTAAGTTCTTACTATATGGAAAATACTGTACTAAGGGCTGTGGATGCTCCTAGAAAATGAAAGACAGTTCCTGTTCTCCAGGAGCTCCTGTTCTAATGGGGAGACAATATATGGCAGGTTTCCTTTGTAAGCTGGATGGAAAGGTCCCACGGTCCTTAGGATGAAACAGCAAAGCAGATGGTAATGCATTTTCTTTAATGTAATTTTCATTAATAAAATCATAGCCAGTAGCTTTGGCTGCTGTACCTTCAGGAGGGGTTGCCAGGCGCCATATCTACAAGGGTTGCTTCTCAGGATGACTACAGACCCTGGGCTAGAAGAAGCATTGCTATTGCCAAAGCTCTTGGCCCTGGGCAAATTTCAGCTGGATCTGAAAGATGTGATGGTCAAAGATGGTGGTATTAGTTTAACTAATCTGGCACATACTATCCCCCATCTCTCTCTCAGGATGTCTTATTTCATCTAGGTTGCCCACTTGTCCTGGGTTTGGTAGCAGAATTGCAGATAGACCTAAATTCAAATCTGGCCTCAGATACTAGCTCAGTGACCCAGGCAAATCACTCTGTTTGAGTCAAGATAACAAAATAGGAGTAAGCATTGTTTCCTAGTTCTCCTAATACACCTCCACAACTACTTAGAAAACTCACCTGACTGAGTTCTGATCAGAAAGCCAAGAAAAGTGTGAAATAATTTTTCCACCCTAGGGCAGCTTAGGCAGACGGAGAGGTCTGTGGGCACTGGAGTGGGGACTGGCCAGGAGCAGAGCACAATAGCAGCAGAGGTGGGATCAGAAGCATTCTAGAGCTCAGGAACAGAGAGGAAACCAAGTTAGAAGGAGATCCTAGAAGACCTCTGAACTAGCTCCAGGTGAAGGAATATGTGCCATCTGGCAGCTCTGTCATCCATTACCCATTTCCAGGTCACAGGCCCAAGGCAGATAAGAACAGTTGAAACTGAGTGTGGGGCCCTAGATGAGGACTAAGTACGAAATATATAAAAGAGCTGAGCTGTGAGGCTCTGAGCCCAGGAGTAGAGAAGTGATTTAGTTCTAACCCTTAGCCTAGCACATAAGCCTGCAGCGGAAAAACCAAGGCAGGAAACCAAGACCAAAGGGAAGCAGGTAGTTTGGCAGTTCTGAGACTGTGGAGCCTTCTAGCAGGAAAATATTGATTGAATCTACTGAAATGCAACCACACACAAACCAACAGACCCAAACCTGGGTTAGGAATTTGCAAAATTCAAAGCAGGAGGGCAATGAACAGACTTCTCTCTGATCATAGCACTCTGGAAACATTGAAAATTTATAGACCTCCAGACTGAACTATGAATGTAGCAGAAGCCCAGGCCAGACATCCCTCCCCAGAAGTGAGCAGAACTCAACACTAACATCAAGTTTAAAGACAAGAAATAGGTTAGAAGACTAGGAAGTAAAAAAAATCTGCCTCAGGTTTCTCAAATGTAAAATGGGGATAACAGTGGTACCTGCCTTATAGGGTTGTGGTAAGAATTAAATGGGATGAGAGACATAAATTTGTAAATAATATTAAAGTACTTAGCATCTAGAAAGCATTATACAAATTTGTATTCTTTTCCTCTTCTCTGTGAGGATCAAGTTAGATCTAAGCTAGAAGCAGAACCAGTGTTCTGGAGTGGGGTGAGTACCCTTTTCAAGGCTCTTGTGCCCATCTGCAGTTGGTCAGCAGTTATTGCTTATAGTTATAAGGAAGGTGGACTCCTCCACAATTTCCTCCATCAGTGATGTCTGGAAGGTCTGGGCTGGAAGTGGTTTGGTAATTTGGAAGGGACTGCTATTTTCAAGTCTCTCAAGTTGAGGGTTTTGTGCTGTCCCCATTGGTGAATGAGGGGATATGGCTGTTAAGATGGTTGGACTAAGGGGCAGCTAGGTAGTGGACAGTGCATTAGGCCTGAATTCCAGAGGACCTGGGAGTCAAATCTTGCCTCAGACACTTCATAGTTATGTGACCCCTTAGCAAATCACTTAACTCCAATTGCCTAGCCCTTGCTGCATTTCTATCCATACTAAAATAGAAGGTAAGGGCTTTAAAAAATGGTGCAAATTGCCTGGCACATTTAAAGGCCGAGGCTTTGAAAGTCAAAACATGAGACATTTTGTGGAACTGCTGAATTTGCATTTCACCGTTGACTCAGCTCTGCACTATACAAACAAGTCCCTCTGATAGATCAGGCCAAGAGTCAAGCTAGTGGTCTCTTCCAACTAGTGGTCAACTTTGCCAAACACTGAGATAGTAGCCTGAGGCTACTCTCAAGTATTGGCACTAATAAGGGGCCTAGGAGCCTCTAGGTTCTAAAACTCATATAAGGTTACTCCAAGGCTGGAAACGTCTATTTATGGATTCCCATTTAGTCATCTATACTCAGGAAAGAAACAAAGCAAAAGAGGCTGCAAGGATTTTATAATACAGTCTCAGTTCACCTAGGGCAGCATATGTTGGCTGCCATATGTAAATAGCTTTGCATTTCTGTCAGGATAGGGGAAAGAATGCCTTTGTTTCCCCTTACTAGAAGTCCAGGGAGAGAGAGTTACTTGACACATGTTTTAGAATGGAAGAGGGAGTATAAGAACTATTCTCCCTATTAAAGTCTACTGAGTGGGTAGATCTCCCTGCCTCAAGCATTCAACCTTCTCTAGCTGCAGACATCCATTAAATTCAGTCACTGGATCAAGAATTGCTTCCTCTTCCCCAAACATCAATATATTTAGTATTGAACCAAACATGTGCTGAGAAGTTGCCATGAGAGCATAGCTAAAACTCCCTAAAGCGCCATCCCCATGTCTGCTCCATAGGGTATACTACTATCTAATTTCCACTAGTTGGAATGTAAAGTCTTTCTTGGGTTAAGATGACTAGGCTTAAACTCCTGGCTTTCTTCTTCTCCTTCTCCTTCTCCTTCTTCTTCCATTGTCAATTTTGGGTGAAAAAAAATTAATTAATTAATTAAGAATATTTTTCCATGATTCCATGATTCATGTTCTTTCCCTCCCCTCCTCCCAACCCCCCCTTCTGGAGCCAATGAGCAATTCCACTGGGTTTTACATGTGTCATTGATCAAGACCTATTTCCATATAATTAATATTGGCATTAGGGTGATTGCTTAGAGTCTACATCCTCAATCATATCCCCATCAACCCATATGATCAAGCAGTTGTTTTTTCTTCTATTTCTGCTCCCACAGTCCCTTATCTGGATGTGGATAGTGTTCTTTCTCATAAGTCCCCCAGAATTGTCCTGGATCGTTGCATTGTTGCCAGTAGAGAAGTCCATTGGGTTCAATTGTGCCGCAGTATATCCTTCTCTGTGTACAATGTTCTCCTAGTTCTGCTCCTTCACTCTGCATCACTTCCTGGAGGTTATTCCAGTTTACATGGAATTCCTCCAGTTCTTTATTCCTTTCAGCACAATAGTATTCCATCACCAACAGATACCACAATTTGTTCAGCCATTCCCCAGTCAAAGGGCATCTCTCATTTTCCAATTTTTTGCCACCATGAAGAGCACGGCTATAAATATTTTTGTACAGGTCCTTTTCCTTATGATCTCTTTGGGGTATAAACCCAGCAGTGGTATGGCTATAAAATCCCATCTTCTAAAGGAAGCCTTTTCCAACTCCTCTTAATCCTAATGCCTTCCCTCTGTTAAGTACTTCCTACAAAGAGAAAAAAATTTAAATATGTAAATGTATATATTTGCTTTGTATTTGTTTGCATGTAGTCTCTCCAGTAAATTATGAGCTCTTTGAGAACAAAGATTATCTTTTTCCCCCTTTTTGTATCCTTGGTGCTTAGTACAGTGCTTGACACTTAGTGGGTGCTTAATAAATGCTTAATGACTGACTGGAAAGTAGACAATATCATTTGATTCCATAATTGGAAGCAGGGAAGCTTTGACCTGAGAAAATTGCATTGTGTGGACCTCATGCTTCTCCAACATCACAATGGAGGTGGTCTTAGGTTAGGTCTACAATATGGTAAGAAGGAAGTGTGGAATGGAAAGTCAGAGGAGCTGGGTTAAAGTTGCAGCTGTCTGAACTTGGCCAAGCTCTGCCACTTACTGGCTCTAAGTTATTTAGAATCACAAAATGCTGGAGTTAAAAAAGAAGTCCTTTCACTTTGTATATGTGTAACACTTGGCCCAAGCAATCACGGCCCCATCCTAAAAGTTTGACTTCCTTTGGCTTGTTGCCCTCATCTAGTTTAAATGAGAAAAATGTCCAAGATAAAACTTTGTCTACATCTTGTGTGTCCCTGAAACCTGCAAAGCATTCAACATAACATATTATAGGTTATGGGATAGTTCTTACGTCACCTGAGGTAAGATACTGAAGACTCATAGGAATACATTGAAAATAATCTCACCCAGAAGGGAATTGAATTGAGGATATAGCCAAGGCAACCTTTTGCCATTTTGGTAAGTTTGTATTTCCCACAGAGTCCTACATCGTCTCCCAAGGCTTATTGTACCACCCTGTGATTTTGATTATCTAAACTTTTCCCTTTTGGAGCTTAAAGAACAAGCAACTACCTTCTTATTGGCTTGGACTGTTTAGTAACTCTCTGTGCTTTCCAAATTGAACACCATGGAAGAACCATGTAGATTCTTTTCTTTTTTCTCCAACAAATGGGATACATCAAGAAATATCTCTGTAGAAAGTTCAGGGCTTGAACTTTCAAACTCAGGAACTCTAAAATTTGGAGTTAAACACAAGGTAATCCTTGAAGCTATTGCTACCTAGAAAACTACCTTATGTGCTAGAGGGCAAGATTCCAGAATCCTTCTGCACAAGAGATTCAAAATTTCATCAACATTAATATAGGAAGTTAGGGTCTAGGAACAATATGTTTGACTTCCTTTATCAGGCTGTGAGTAAGCACATGTGAGTAAGCACATTTCCCATTGCCATGTGATTCTGTTCTGTCGCCATTGCTGACCTTGATGATGGTGAGGAGGAGGAGGAGGAGGGAAAGAGACTCCCTTCCTATCCTTTGGTGTACCTTGGAAGAAGCAAGAGAAAAAAAAATAGGAGTTTCAAGAGCTGAGAACCAAGAAATAGAAGGGCCATGAAGGTGGAACAATTGATTTTTCAGTTAGTTAATCACTAGGATTCCCTGTGCCCCTTTAGTGTGTTTTTTTTGTTTGTTTTTTGAACCCTTACCTTCCATCTTAGAGTCAGTACTAAATATTGGTTCTAGGGCAGAAGAATGGTAATCGCAGGAAAGGAAAGGAAAGGAAAGGAAAGGAAAGGAAAGGAAAGGAAAGGAAAGGAAAGGAAAGGAAAGGAAAGGAAAGGAAAGGAAAGGAAAGGAAAGGAAAGGAAAGGAAAGGAAAGGAAAGGAAAGGAAAGGAAAGGAAAGGAAAGGAAAGGAAAGGAAAGGAAAGGAAAGGAAAGGAAAGGAAAGGAAAGGAAAGGAAAGGAAAGGAAAGGAAAGGAAAGGAAAGGAAAGGAAAGGAAAGGAAAGGAAAGGAAAGGAAAGGAAAGGAAAGGAAAGGAAAGGAAAGGAAAGGAAAGGAAAGGAAAGGAAAGGAAAGGAAAGGAAAGGAAAGGAAAGGAAAGGAAAGGAAAGGAAAGGAAAGGAAAGGAAAGGAAAGGAAAGGAAAGGAAAGGAAAGGAAAGGAAAGGAAAGGAAAGGAAAGGAAAGGAAAGGAAAGGAAAGGAAAGGAAAGGAAAGGAAAGGAAAGGAAAGGAAAGGAAAGGAAAGGAAAGGAAAGGAAAGGAAAGGAAAGGAAAGGAAAGGAAAGGAAAGGAAAGGAAAGGAAAGGAAAGGAAAGGAAAGGAAAGGAAAGGAAAGGAAAGGAAAGGAAAGGAAAGGAAAGGAAAGGAAAGGAAAGGAAAGGAAAGGAAAGGAAAGGAAAGGAAAGGAAAGGAAAGGAAAGGAAAGGAAAGGAAAGGAAAGGAAAGGAAAGGAAAGGAAAGGAAAGGAAAGGAAAGGAAAGGAAAGGAAAGGAAAGGAAAGGAAAGGAAAGGAAAGGAAAGGAAAGGAAAGGAAAGGAAAGGAAAGGAAAGGAAAGGAAAGGAAAGGAAAGGAAAGGAAAGGAAAGGAAAGGAAAGGAAAGGAAAGGAAAGGAAAGGAAAGGAAAGGAAAGGAAAGGAAAGGAAAGGAAAGGAAAGGAAAGGAAAGGAAAGGAAAGGAAAGGAAAGGAAAGGAAAGGAAAGGAAAGGAAAGGAAAGGAAAGGAAAGGAAAGGAAAGGAAAGGAAAGGAAAGGAAAGGAAAGGAAAGGAAAGGAAAGGAAAGGAAAGGAAAGGAAAGGAAAGGAAAGGAAAGGAAAGGAAAGGAAAGGAAAGGAAAGGAAAGGAAAGGAAAGGAAAGGAAAGGAAAGGAAAGGAAAGGAAAGGAAAGGAAAGGAAAGGAAAGGAAAGGAAAGGAAAGGAAAGGAAAGGAAAGGAAAGGAAAGGAAAGGAAAGGAAAGGAAAGGAAAGGAAAGGAAAGGAAAGGAAAGGAAAGGAAAGGAAAGGAAAGGAAAGGAAAGGAAAGGAAAGGAAAGGAAAGGAAAGGAAAGGAAAGGAAAGGAAAGGAAAGGAAAGGAAAGGAAAGGAAAGGAAAGGAAAGGAAAGGAAAGGAAAGGAAAGGAAAGGAAAGGAAAGGAAAGGAAAGGAAAGGAAAGGAAAGGAAAGGAAAGGAAAGGAAAGGAAAGGAAAGGAAAGGAAAGGAAAGGAAAGGAAAGGAAAGGAAAGGAAAGGAAAGGAAAGGAAAGGAAAGGAAAGGAAAGGAAAGGAAAGGAAAGGAAAGGAAAGGAAAGGAAAGGAAAGGAAAGGAAAGGAAAGGAAAGGAAAGGAAAGGAAAGGAAAGGAAAGGAAAGGAAAGGAAAGGAAAGGAAAGGAAAGGAAAGGAAAGGAAAGGAAAGGAAAGGAAAGGAAAGGAAAGGAAAGGAAAGGAAAGGAAAGGAAAGGAAAGGAAAGGAAAGGAAAGGAAAGGAAAGGAAAGGAAAGGAAAGGAAAGGAAAGGAAAGGAAAGGAAAGGAAAGGAAAGGAAAGGAAAGGAAAGGAAAGGAAAGGAAAGGAAAGGAAAGGAAAGGAAAGGAAAGGAAAGGAAAGGAAAGGAAAGGAAAGGAAAGGAAAGGAAAGGAAAGGAAAGGAAAGGAAAGGAAAGGAAAGGAAAGGAAAGGAAAGGAAAGGAAAGGAAAGGAAAGGAAAGGAAAGGAAAGGAAAGGAAAGGAAAGGAAAGGAAAGGAAAGGAAAGGAAAGGAAAGGAAAGGAAAGGAAAGGAAAGGAAAGGAAAGGAAAGGAAAGGAAAGGAAAGGAAAGGAAAGGAAAGGAAAGGAAAGGAAAGGAAAGGAAAGGAAAGGAAAGGAAAGGAAAGGAAAGGAAAGGAAAGGAAAGGAAAGGAAAGGAAAGGAAAGGAAAGGAAAGGAAAGGAAAGGAAAGGAAAGGAAAGGAAAGGAAAGGAAAGGAAAGGAAAGGAAAGGAAAGGAAAGGAAAGGAAAGGAAAGGAAAGGAAAGGAAAGGAAAGGAAAGGAAAGGAAAGGAAAGGAAAGGAAAGGAAAGGAAAGGAAAGGAAAGGAAAGGAAAGGAAAGGAAAGGAAAGGAAAGGAAAGGAAAGGAAAGGAAAGGAAAGGAAAGGAAAGGAAAGGAAAGGAAAGGAAAGGAAAGGAAAGGAAAGGAAAGGAAAGGAAAGGAAAGGAAAGGAAAGGAAAGGAAAGGAAAGGAAAGGAAAGGAAAGGAAAGGAAAGGAAAGGAAAGGAAAGGAAAGGAAAGGAAAGGAAAGGAAAGGAAAGGAAAGGAAAGGAAAGGAAAGGAAAGGAAAGGAAAGGAAAGGAAAGGAAAGGAAAGGAAAGGAAAGGAAAGGAAAGGAAAGGAAAGGAAAGGAAAGGAAAGGAAAGGAAAGGAAAGGAAAGGAAAGGAAAGGAAAGGAAAGGAAAGGAAAGGAAAGGAAAGGAAAGGAAAGGAAAGGAAAGGAAAGGAAAGGAAAGGAAAGGAAAGGAAAGGAAAGGAAAGGAAAGGAAAGGAAAGGAAAGGAAAGGAAAGGAAAGGAAAGGAAAGGAAAGGAAAGGAAAGGAAAGGAAAGGAAAGGAAAGGAAAGGAAAGGAAAGGAAAGGAAAGGAAAGGAAAGGAAAGGAAAGGAAAGGAAAGGAAAGGAAAGGAAAGGAAAGGAAAGGAAAGGAAAGGAAAGGAAAGGAAAGGAAAGGAAAGGAAAGGAAAGGAAAGGAAAGGAAAGGAAAGGAAAGGAAAGGAAAGGAAAGGAAAGGAAAGGAAAGGAAAGGAAAGGAAAGGAAAGGAAAGGAAAGGAAAGGAAAGGAAAGGAAAGGAAAGGAAAGGAAAGGAAAGGAAAGGAAAGGAAAGGAAAGGAAAGGAAAGGAAAGGAAAGGAAAGGAAAGGAAAGGAAAGGAAAGGAAAGGAAAGGAAAGGAAAGGAAAGGAAAGGAAAGGAAAGGAAAGGAAAGGAAAGGAAAGGAAAGGAAAGGAAAGGAAAGGAAAGGAAAGGAAAGGAAAGGAAAGGAAAGGAAAGGAAAGGAAAGGAAAGGAAAGGAAAGGAAAGGAAAGGAAAGGAAAGGAAAGGAAAGGAAAGGAAAGGAAAGGAAAGGAAAGGAAAGGAAAGGAAAGGAAAGGAAAGGAAAGGAAAGGAAAGGAAAGGAAAGGAAAGGAAAGGAAAGGAAAGGAAAGGAAAGGAAAGGAAAGGAAAGGAAAGGAAAGGAAAGGAAAGGAAAGGAAAGGAAAGGAAAGGAAAGGAAAGGAAAGGAAAGGAAAGGAAAGGAAAGGAAAGGAAAGGAAAGGAAAGGAAAGGAAAGGAAAGGAAAGGAAAGGAAAGGAAAGGAAAGGAAAGGAAAGGAAAGGAAAGGAAAGGAAAGGAAAGGAAAGGAAAGGAAAGGAAAGGAAAGGAAAGGAAAGGAAAGGAAAGGAAAGGAAAGGAAAGGAAAGGAAAGGAAAGGAAAGGAAAGGAAAGGAAAGGAAAGGAAAGGAAAGGAAAGGAAAGGAAAGGAAAGGAAAGGAAAGGAAAGGAAAGGAAAGGAAAGGAAAGGAAAGGAAAGGAAAGGAAAGGAAAGGAAAGGAAAGGAAAGGAAAGGAAAGGAAAGGAAAGGAAAGGAAAGGAAAGGAAAGGAAAGGAAAGGAAAGGAAAGGAAAGGAAAGGAAAGGAAAGGAAAGGAAAGGAAAGGAAAGGAAAGGAAAGGAAAGGAAAGGAAAGGAAAGGAAAGGAAAGGAAAGGAAAGGAAAGGAAAGGAAAGGAAAGGAAAGGAAAGGAAAGGAAAGGAAAGGAAAGGAAAGGAAAGGAAAGGAAAGGAAAGGAAAGGAAAGGAAAGGAAAGGAAAGGAAAGGAAAGGAAAGGAAAGGAAAGGAAAGGAAAGGAAAGGAAAGGAAAGGAAAGGAAAGGAAAGGAAAGGAAAGGAAAGGAAAGGAAAGGAAAGGAAAGGAAAGGAAAGGAAAGGAAAGGAAAGGAAAGGAAAGGAAAGGAAAGGAAAGGAAAGGAAAGGAAAGGAAAGGAAAGGAAAGGAAAGGAAAGGAAAGGAAAGGAAAGGAAAGGAAAGGAAAGGAAAGGAAAGGAAAGGAAAGGAAAGGAAAGGAAAGGAAAGGAAAGGAAAGGAAAGGAAAGGAAAGGAAAGGAAAGGAAAGGAAAGGAAAGGAAAGGAAAGGAAAGGAAAGGAAAGGAAAGGAAAGGAAAGGAAAGGAAAGGAAAGGAAAGGAAAGGAAAGGAAAGGAAAGGAAAGGAAAGGAAAGGAAAGGAAAGGAAAGGAAAGGAAAGGAAAGGAAAGGAAAGGAAAGGAAAGGAAAGGAAAGGAAAGGAAAGGAAAGGAAAGGAAAGGAAAGGAAAGGAAAGGAAAGGAAAGGAAAGGAAAGGAAAGGAAAGGAAAGGAAAGGAAAGGAAAGGAAAGGAAAGGAAAGGAAAGGAAAGGAAAGGAAAGGAAAGGAAAGGAAAGGAAAGGAAAGGAAAGGAAAGGAAAGGAAAGGAAAGGAAAGGAAAGGAAAGGAAAGGAAAGGAAAGGAAAGGAAAGGAAAGGAAAGGAAAGGAAAGGAAAGGAAAGGAAAGGAAAGGAAAGGAAAGGAAAGGAAAGGAAAGGAAAGGAAAGGAAAGGAAAGGAAAGGAAAGGAAAGGAAAGGAAAGGAAAGGAAAGGAAAGGAAAGGAAAGGAAAGGAAAGGAAAGGAAAGGAAAGGAAAGGAAAGGAAAGGAAAGGAAAGGAAAGGAAAGGAAAGGAAAGGAAAGGAAAGGAAAGGAAAGGAAAGGAAAGGAAAGGAAAGGAAAGGAAAGGAAAGGAAAGGAAAGGAAAGGAAAGGAAAGGAAAGGAAAGGAAAGGAAAGGAAAGGAAAGGAAAGGAAAGGAAAGGAAAGGAAAGGAAAGGAAAGGAAAGGAAAGGAAAGGAAAGGAAAGNGTATATATATATATATATATATGAGATGGAGGCAGAAATGATAAAATTTAACAAGAGAAAATTATATATAGTTGGTAAGACAGGAGCCAAGAATGATACCAAAATCTTCCCATATAAGGTAGGATTTTAGTTGGGACTTGAAGGCATCCAGAGAAGCCAAGACCCTGAGAAGAAGAGAAAGAGCATTCCATGCATTTCTTCCTCTTCTTAGCATCTTGGTGGTGTGTGCGGAAAGGAGGAGATATATATGATATGGGGGTAGAAATGATAAAGTTTGACAAGAGGCCCTGGGTTGGTAATGGCTTTGGCAGTAATAGGAAAGTTGAGAAGAGGGCAAAGTTTTGGGGAAAGTATAATAGTCAACAAGCATTAATTACATCTACCATGTGATAAACAATATTCTAAGTGCTAGAGATACAAAGAAAGACAAAAGACAGTCATTGCCTTCAAGGAGCTCACAATGAAATGGAGGAGACATGCAAACAGCTATGTACAAACAAGGATAAATAGGAAATAATCAATAGAGGGAGGGCATTAGAATTAAGAAGAGGGAATGGAAAAGTTTTCCTGTAGAAGGTAAGATTTTAGTTGAGACTTGAAAGCATCCAGGGAAGGCAAGAGGCTAAGAGGAGGAAGCACATTCCATGCATGGTAGACAGCCAGTGAAAATGCAGAGTTGGGAGATGTAGGGTTTTGTTTGATGAACAGCCAAGAGGCCAGTTTCACTGGATCAGAGTTTGTAGGGGTTGCATAAAGTATAAGGAGACTGAATGGGTGGGAGGTTGGGGAGTTGGTTCTGAAGGACTTTGAAAGCCAAACAGAGGATTTTGTATTTGATCCTGGAGGCAATAGGAAGCCAACAGAGTTTTTCAAGTAGGAAGGTGACATGCTCAGACTTATCCTTTAGGAAAATCATTTTGGTGGCTGAATGGAAGATAGACTCGTGACAGTATCAAGGGAGAAAAGAAGGTTTCTTTGACAGGTTGCAAATCAACAGGTCTGGGCAGCAGATTGGGCTGGAGGGGTAAGAGAGAATAAAGAATCAAGGGTGATATATAATTTGGGCTCCTAGAGAATTGGGAGGATGGGAGTATCCTCAACAATAATAGGGAAGTTTTGAATGGGGAGGATTTGGGGGGAAAGATAATGAGTTCAGTTCAGAATATGAGTTGAAGATATCTACAGGACTTCTAGTTTCAGGTGTCTGAAAGGCAGTTGGTGATGTGAAACTGGATGAGTATCAGCAGAGAGGTGAGGGTTGGATAAGTATATTTAAGAAACATCTGATGAGGGGCAGCTCAGTAGATAAGAGTGCCAGACTTGGGTTCAAATTTGGCCTCAAACACTTAGCTGTATGAACTTGGGCAAGTCACTTAATCCCAAATGCCTATTCCTTACCACTTTTCTGCCTTGGAACCTATACTCAATATTGATTCTAATACAGAAGATAAGAGTTTTGTTGTTTTTCCTTAAAGAATCATCAAGCAAAGTATTATAGAGGAAAAAGAGAACCCAGATACAGCTCAAAGGAAGCCCAGAAAACTGAGACAGACAGGGTTAAGTAACTTGCCTTGCATCACATAGCTAAGAGATGTCTGAGGCCAGATTTGCACATAGGAAGAGGAATTTTCCTGACTAGAAGGACAGAGCCATGTGGGAAATCAATGATTAGTGGGTGTAACTAGATAAAAATCCAGCAAAGGAGACTGAGAAGGATCAGTCAGATAGGTAAGAGGAGAAGCAGGAGGGAATAGAGTCCAAAAAACCTAAACAGAAGAGACTTTAAGGTAAAGAAGGTGATCAAGTGTGACCATAGTTGCAGAGAAGTTAAGACAGATGAAAACTGTGAAAATATTAAGTTGTTTGGGACATACTGAGTTTGAGAAGTCTATAGAATTTCCCAGCTCAAGATTTCTGAATGGCAATTGGTGACATACAGTTATATAAATCTATGAATTATCTACATAGAGATGATACCTGAGCCCAGGGGAATAGGTGGGATCACCAAAGGAGAGAGTATGGAGGCAGAAGCAGAAATGGTCCAAGTTTGCAACAAGTGAGTGGGTGGCTTCAGTGAAGATACAGCTCAGAGGTACAGCTTTCTACTGCCAAAGCCCAAATTCCTCATCCTAGAATTCAAGGCCTTTCACAATATGGCTCCAAATTGTTCTCCACTACTGCTTCATGTTTTCCTGTCTTCCCACTTTTATTGGTAAGATGCCTCTTATCTCTTGTCTCAGCGTTACCCACCCTTTATATTCCAGTTCAAATGACAGTTCTTTAATGAAATCTCCTCTGATATGATCACAGTGAGATATGAGCTGGCTCTCTCATTTTCTGTCTCTCTCAACCCTACCAGAACAGTTTATCCCTTTTTTATAGCCCTTATCACATTGTCTTGCATCATAAATAACCTGTGCCCTAGGACCCCAAGCTCTGAGCTTATGTGAACCAGGCTAAATCTTGGAACAGGTCTTCCAAATCATATCTCTTTTGTTCATTTTGTCTCACTCAAGAGTTGCCTCTGGGAAATCTCTGAATATAGGTCAGGTCTAGGTTTCCAAAGATCTGGGTAAAAGTGTTCTTGGCTCTCATATAAGGACTCAAGGTAACAATAAATATCATGTATAGGACAGTCTTATTTTACCCAGGAGATGGAGGAAATACATAAAGGACTCATATTGTTTTTCAGTTGTTTCAATATAACTGTACATGAACCCATTTGGGGTTTTCTTGGCAAAGATACTGGAGTAGTTCGTCATTTCCTTCTCCAGTTCATTTTGCAGATAAGGAAACTGAGGTGAACAGTATTAAATGACTTGCCCAGGGTCATATAACCAATAAATGTCTGAAGTCACAGTTGAACTCAGGAAGAGTTTTCCTAACTTCAAGCCTGGCAATCTATCTTCTGTGCTATTTAGCTGCCCAAAATTATTTAATATTAATAACCTAATTAATAAAAATTAATAATCTAATAAAATTGACACAGCAGCTCAGACCATCTCACAAAAGCCAATTATTAAAATTTCAGTGTGAGCATTTACACTTCAAAAATGGACAAATACCTCAAATAGAGACCTGATTTATTATTTTATTGATTGGATAGACTTAATAAAGTGATGGGGAAAATGTCAATAACAGATTAAACTTAAAAAATGTGGTATGTGTACAATTTTTTCCAAGAGTCAGTTGTTTACCAGAATCCCTTTGAATGGGTCCCACTTTTACCCTAAAGACTCATTTAGACATTCATATTTATGTGGCATTAAATCCTGAAATAGGATCCTACTTGGGATTACCTAGAAGGCAAATCTATCAGACCTGTACTGTCCAAGGTAGGGGGGAACTCATAAAAAAAGGAAAGGGCCAGGTTTTTTCGATGAGAAAACTCCCCTGACCAGCCCCTTCATTAATTGTATACTTTGATTAGATTGCAAGCTCTAGTTAGTCAGTCTCTCTCTTCCTTTTTCTCCAACTGGATTTTAAAGCAAATCTATAGCACAGATTAGTTGGGTATTCAGCTAATTCTTTTATTTTTCCTCCAAGTTCTTAGTAAAGTGCTAAACTGAAAAGTTATATTTTTCATAAGCTAACTCAATCATAATTTAAAATCTATAACAAATTTGATATTATAGAATGAAAAGAGTAAGCAATACATTCTTTTATTTGCATTTTTTGGTTGACATTATGTTTAGGTATCAGGGAAATAATGGTAATAGCTTATAACTACAATCACCTCCTCAGTCACCTACTATCAGCCTCTTCACAGGAACTATCATCTTCTTATTCCTGGAAGTTATGCCTCTCAATATTTCTATACCTTCATAGCTTTTAATCTTGCTCAGCAAGCTGCCATCTTGGACTGGATGGCCATATTACTTAAGTGAAGTAGAAATCTGGCAAGAATCTACTTAATGTAATCATGGCACCAGACCAATTCAGATCATATGGATCTCCAAATAGATTCTTTTAAACCTAAATAAGTTTGATTTGGTGGTCCATATTGATCAAATGATCAGAATAACAGATATATATATATATATACACATTCACAGTATCCTGTTCAATACAAATATAGGCTCTACTTGATAAAAATTGGGTGAAAACGCTGATATTTATTTGTAGAGGCTCATGTGGAAATAATTGTTAACATTAAAATGAAATTACCAAATGGTTAATTATTTTTATTGAGATCATTCATGCCATAGATTGAACATTTTGTCAAAATAACAATGGATAGGGAATCAACTTGAGAAAGACCAAAGATCTCTGCTTTTGTTATGAAACGCACTACTATATTTCCTTTCTACAGTCTTTTTCCTGCCAACATTCTCATTTTTGTATTTTGTTGCTGAGAAATGGAAACAGATATTTCAGAATGATAAACAAGCGAAATTTCTTTGTGCAATCGACTATTAGCCAATAGCTTTCTATCAGGTTAGGCAATTCAGAAATACAAGTCATCCCAGCCAATCAACTATGGACTTTCCAGAGCTTATAATGTTCATGGTATATTAAATGAAATCCCATGACTCAGTTCCTTTCCTTACAGTGTTACTCAGAGAGAAGGATCTGTAAATGAAAGACATATTCAGACTTACTAAAATCAGCTAAAAATAAAGCCCCTGGGAACTGGACTTTTGGAAGCAGGGTGGTTACCCACAGCTTTCATAGTTTAGCCTATGGGACTGTTTTTGTTCTGTCATAACTGGCTGACTATTGTTGTGGTCTTAGAAACAAAAGTCAAAGCTAGTCAAAGCAATACTTTATAGTAGCAAAAAGCTGGTCAGAACCTGGGAGCCCTCTCTATTATGAAATGGTAACTGCACCATATTATGTCGTTGAAACTTGTTGTTTACACTATAAGAGATTGTGTACCCAAGTCTTTGGTTATGAAGGAGTTTGGTAATACTGAGTGTTTAACTAGACAGTGAATTTGGTTGGAATTGTATTTGCTGGATGGGGATTTGGCTCATCACCTGGATTAGAGGGTGAGAAAGGCAATACTGTCCTATATTCTTAAATATTTCTAGGAGTTGATTGGAGATTGTCGATTTAAAAAGGGAAGGAGAAAGGGGGCCAAAAAATCAATGGTTTTAGACCAAAGACACTCTGATTGTTTGACTTTTCTGATGACTGTATATGAATGAAAATCTCTTGACCTATTTACATTATTTCTTCTTGCTAGCTTACTTTGCTATAGAGAGAACCCAAATCCAGAAATTCCAAACTAGAAAAGGAAATCTGGAAAGAGTCAGTCTTTTCCAGAACAATTGTTATCTAACCATACCTCCTCCATTGTATATTTATGAATACTAAATAGTCATGAGTCAGCCTAGCAAAAGAATTACTTAGATACTTTAATAGATCTGTGATCTCATCAGGATGAGTACCTACTAGTATAGGTCACAACCTGAAGAGCTGCCCTTTTTCAGCAGGTGATTCTTATCTATGCCTTTCTGTAAAAAGGCCATGGAAGATCCATCCAATGGGCTGGAAGTGTTTTAATACTCTATAAGTGAAATGTCCATTTGTTGTTCTATATTTTTGCCTCCTTTTCAGGTAGCACATGTCTAGATTTCTTCTATGTGAGTCATTATTCTGCTTCAAGAAGTCTATTTTTTCCCAAATTGGCTTATTTGCTGCTTCCCAAATGCTGCGTCCAATCTCCCATTTCTGTGCCTTTGCAGAAGCTGTCTCTCATTCCTGTAATACACCTTGCCCTCACATCCACCTCCACAGAATCCTTAGCTTCTTTCAGGGTGAAGTTCAGGAGCTCTTTCCCCTTGAATTCTCTTTCATTTACTGATCTATGTAAGCATACTGTATCCTCCAGGACAATGTCAGCCCCTTGAATTCAGAAATTTCTTTTCCTGTTTGCCTTTGTATTTCTAACACCTAGCACAACATAGTAAGTACTGAAATAACGGCTTGTTAAGTGAGATAGCAATATGCTGCAACATACTTCAATCCATCATGTATTTTTCTACTGCTACTTCTACCTGTAATTTGGATTGTAATGTTCTACGATTCACAGTTATATAATTTTGCCAGGAGAATAGAGATGACTGATTTTTCTGTATTAGCCCTTCTATTAGAGATTGATATGATCCAACAGCAAGCATAAGAGCTGAGATGCCATCATTCTGGCTGAGATTAAGAGTAAGACAGTGTGGAAGAGGCATAAATAAACATCCAGTTCCTATTTAGTTGTTTTTCACTCATGTCAGACTCTTGTTTGGAATTTTCTTGGCACAGTTATTGGAGTGGTTTAATCAAGTGTCTGAGGCCAGATCTGAACTCAGGAAGAGGAGTCTTCTGACTGGCACGCTTTACTGGGCCCCCTCCATGCCCCTTTGAAGAGATTACAGAAAGTCAAACTTTTGTTTAAGACTGATATACTCTTCAAATTCATTTGGGAAGTAATTGACCTGATTAATTAGGGATAAAATTGATTGGCTCATAATACTATAGGCTCTAAAGAATCCAACTATCTCTTTACTCCACTTCTTTTCATTTGTTATCTGCCTTCCATGCCTGGAATGCTTTCCCGCCTCATCTCTATCTTTTTGATTCCTTTGCTTCCTTCCTGTTTCAAGTCAAACCCCACTTATTTCAAGAACTCTTTTTCAAGTTCCCCTCAAACTTAATGCCTTTCTTCTTAGATTTCCCTCTATCTTATATTTATAGTTTGCATGTTGTCTTCCCTGTTAGAAGGTAAGCTCCTTGAGGGTAAGCATTAGCTTTGTATTCTTAGTGCTTAAGAATCATTTTTTTTTTATTTTAAACCCTTAACTTCTGGGTATTGGCTCCTTGGTGGAAGAGCGGTAAGGGTGGGCAATGGGGGTCAAGTGACTTGCCCAGGGTCACACAGCTGGGAAGTGTCTGAGGCCAGATTTGAACCCAGGACCTCCCGTTTCTAGGCCTGGCTCTCAATCTACTGAGCTACCCAGCTGCCCCCCTAGAAATTATTTAATAACAATTTGTTGGCTTTGTCTTGGTGTAAAAATGACTCTGGGTTCTTTGATAACATAGTAGTAAGGCTCAATCACACCGAATAAGCTCAGTAAATGGAGTTGTATTTTTGTGGTCTGAGGACCGGTCTAGTTAAATTTGACTATAAGGAGACTTTTGGTCATAGCATCTCTCAAAGATCATTTGTTAAGTTACAAAAGGATTAGATTATAATGCAAATGGATGAGACCCACATAGATACAATCAAAGATCTTTGCAGTAGGGATTTTAGAATTGTTTTTTCAATGTACATACACATATTTGCTTTAAAAATATTTCATTTAAGCCTTAGATAGCAGTCTGTAGTCAGAAATATATTTAAAATTTTTTGTCCTCCTCAGGATATCTTTTTAGATCTTTTATATTTACCTGTTACATTTTTATTATAAATTTAATAATCAGCAAAAACAAACATTCTAACATACAAATAATCAAAAAAGTATTATATTGAAAGATAAATTTAAGCTAAATACGTTTTATGTTAAGAGTACAATTTAAAATTATAGCAAGGAAACAAGGAAATAGCAATTTGTGGATCCTTCTAAATTTGTTTTTTTTTCTGCATATTTAATTAATGCTGTTTTTTTTACCCAAAAGATTTTAAAATACATATATTATACTGACTGCATTTTGTTTTTCCAAATAAATCTTTTTTAAAAAATAAGTGTATAACTAGGCACTTGCAGATATCTACTTTGGTGTAGTATACTTTAGGATTTAAGTATCTCAAGATTGAGGATTATGAAATGTGCATATTGTGTATAAAGTCCATGATTGATACTTTGGCACGATCTCTATCTTTTAGAAAATAAATGTCTTCTGCAAACATAAATTTTTTTCACAGATAAAAAATATTGAAACCTGGACCACACTGAAGCAGCTTAATATAAGTGGAAAGACCACAGGATTTGGAGACAGAAGATTTGGTTTTGAATCACAACCAACACATGCTGCTAAGTGCCTTCCCTTTGAGATGAACTCCAATTTACATAGTAAAGTTCTCACATATTTATAGCTGTTTGCATGTCGTCTCCCCAAACTAAAAAACAGATTCTTTGAAGGCAGGGACTGGGGTTTCCCCCCTTCCTTTGTAACCCCAAGATTAGCACAATGCCTAATATATAGTAAAGACTAAATAACTATTGATGATAATGAGGTCTACAAAATCTGCCCAGGTCTCTCTCCTAAATGCCAGTTTTGAATTTCCAATTGCCTGCTGGACATTTCTCTCTGGAAGCAAACTGGAATTCAAACTCAACAAACTCAACTCATTCAGAACTAAATTCATCATCTTCCCTTAAAACTTGCTTCCCTTTCCAGTCTATTTCTTTTTAAGGGCACAACCTGGTCAATCAGGCTCAAAACCTAGGCATCTTCCAAGACACCTTTTTTCACTCTCACCTACCACATTCAAACAAGTTACTAAGTCCTTTTAATTCTGTTTATGAGATATCTCCCACAAAACCTCCATTCATACCTCCATGCCCTATTCCAATTTTAGCCTGAACTATTGGATTAGTTTCCAACTAGATCTCTGTTTCTAATCTCTCTTCACCACTCCATTCTTGCTAGAGCTGCCAAAATAATCTAATGTTTGTTGACTGGCTGAGATCTAACCACCTCATACCTGTGACTCAAAACTTTTAGTAGCCCCTTACTGCCTACATCTTAATCTGATAATTAAGGATCTCCAAAATCTAGCTCCAACCTGCCATTCATCTACCATATAGCCAAATTGTCCTCTTAGCTATTTCCTAAATGAATCCTCCCCTTCTCTACTTACCTGAAGATTCTCTATGTCGAAAAGGAAAGTTCCTTCTCATTTTTCTTTGCTAAAAATCATTCTTTTCCATCCCTTTCAGGGGTGATTCCTTCTGTGTGACATCACCTCAACTCTCAAATTGGAATATTCTGACTAGAAACTCTTCTATGGGTAGATTGGTTTACAAGTTAACTAACTCACAGGTTGGTCTTACTACTATTTTTAGGCATGGGGCCAGGAATTGACTTATTTTTTCCCCTGCCAATTGCAAGCTATTTTCTACATTTGCTTTCATCCAAAGGTCAAAGCCCTATAATACTTTCAAACAGATTTTAAGGTTTATTCGCATCTAATTTACACTTTTGATGGTTTGATTTAATCTATGTGTCTGGACCTTCTGTGAATACATTCTATGGGTGGAGGTGGAATCTCAACCTTCAATATGGAATTCAACAAAAAATTACAAGAGGTCTTGAATTTAAATCATCAGTGTTCCTATAGAAGGAATGTCTACATTGCATGGGAGGGTTCATAAGATCATAGAAAAATAGGTTTATAACAGAAAGGGCCCAGAACTGAAAGAGATCATTTAGTAGGTGATCTTTAAGTAATGTTCTAAGACCATGAATCTGTGTTTGTCTATAGCTGAGAGACAGGCAGTGTGATGTTGTAGAAAGACTTGGGCTCTAGTCCTAGTTCTACCGCTGACTACATATGTGAACAACTTTTGGCACATTGTTAGCCCCGTCTGAGCTTGTTCTCTCAAATAAAAAATGATGATTATGCCCACCCTGCATATCTCTATAGCAGTGATGGCAAACCTTGGGGAGGGAGGAAGCGCTTTCATTGGGCTGCTGGGCAGGGGGCTGGGTGATGGGGGAAATGTCCCTGGGGTGGTGGAGCAGAGGAGAAGAATGGCTTCCTCTGGCATCCGTTCCATAGGTTCACCAACACAGCTCTATAGAGTTTCTGTCAGAAACAAGGTGAGAAAATATGTGGTTACTGAAAAACTATCAGGTACTGCTCAAATATATGGCATTTCTATTTTTATCAGATCATTCAGGATTTCATTTTTGTATTTACCTGAGCAACTTGTCCACAGTAAATAAAAACAACCTGGGCAAATAGAAAATAATTTAGTTTTATGTACGTGTTTCCTCTATTAGAATATAAGCTTCTTGAAGAGCTGTTTTCACCTTTTCTTTGTATCTCTAACAATTAACACAATGTCCAGCAAATAATAAATACTTTATATGTACTATTATATATATACACATATGTATGCATATACATGTGTATATGTGTGTGTATATAAACCCACTTTACCACCACCACCACCACCTTTTAAAGACTGTGAATTTAATTTTTAAGAAGTTTAGTGAATTAATTTCTCAAGCTTTTCTTATATAGAATCCCTCATTTTTTCCCTCCTACTAGTGTAATATGCAGAAATGAGTAGCCATATTTCTGGGGGTGCAAGTTGGTAGTTGCCACTTTGGAACACAGAACCTGGCAGAGCCCCCAGGGTGTGTGCCAGGGTGACAGTTAAGGACAGGGTATAAAAGGGGGTCCTCAAACCCCTGGGAGCTCCATTTCTCTGACTCACCTGGAGGGTTAGGGAGGAAAAGAGGGTTTTGGGGCCCAGGGTGGTTTGGGAGTAGGTTTCACAGCAGCAACTGACCCAGGGGCTTGCCAGCCTCTGGGCTCAGCAACAAGCAACAGAGTTGGGATCTACCCTCAAGACTTTCTCATACTCTGCACCTAGGGAACTTCAACTAGTGCTTCAAGATTAATTAACATCAAAGATTTAGGCAAGATCTTAGGGTTTTCTTCACCTACCTACCTACCCTTACCTTCCCTCTGTTTAATTACAAATAAATCCTGGTTAACCTTAAGCCTAAACAATCTTGGAGCCTTGCGTACCTTACCATCAACCATCCAATTAATAGCAGTCAGATCCTCATTACAACTTTAGTTGTATGAATGTAATGAGCAAGCTTTTCCAAGCCAGTTTATCCATTTTCAATTTGAGGTTTCAGGAAGTTTCAATCTGCTTCCTGGAAACATTTCTAACTGTCTTGGCTGGATTGGTTCCAAGCCCTGGGCCTGTGGCAGAGAATCTTGGGCTTAAAGGTGACCTGACCCTGCTGCTGTAGGAGATTATCTAACTCACATACAGCCATGGTTTGGGACTCCCTCCCTTTCATATTCCATCATCAGCATCTGCCTAGGCCCCTTTGCTGCTCCTAATAGCACCACATTACACTAGTTATATGTTTCTAATCTCCAGAGTATTTTGTAATTCCAGGTGACAATAGTTTTTGGTAAAACTGAAGTTAAAACAACAACAAAAGGTACTGAGTTTCTGCCTATTCACTACCTAAAAAGGCAAAGATTTTCCTTTTATTTTTCTTATTCCTTCTAGAAAGGTTCCTCACCACCCTTACCCCACTTCATGTCTTTTGTCACTTGACTCATTTCCTGTTTTGGCTTTTCTAATCTTATCCCTACCCTATAAGTCTTCATAACCATGAAAATTTATTCTCTTTTTTAAGGGATCTGACCTAAGTTCCCATTGTGGTGGTTTTTTTTTCTATTGTTTCAGTTCCTTATAAAATCTGTTTCTCCAACAATTTCCATCTTTCTTCCTATGCCCTCAATATTGTTTTACTATAAAACAGACACTCTCCTGGTCACTTCTATTTGGAGTCAGAAGATATGATTGACGTAGTTTCAGGTTAATTTTTGCTAGCTAGCTGGCTAGCTAAAATATACACAACACTTTAAGATTTGCATAGCATTTTACAAATGTTATATCACTTGACTCTTACAACCCTCCTGCAATTATTATTTCCATTTTTCAGATGAGGAAACTGAGGTAGTTAGAAGTTAAGTGACTTGGGATTTTTTGACTTCCGGTTAAGATGGCGGCAGAGTAAGGAGCAGCTGCTCGATCTCTCCTGACCAAAGCATACAGGACCCCTCAAGGGGAAATAAAAATGAGTCCAGAGGAACGAAGGAACCCCACAATAGGGCGCAGCATTGAAGGTTTGCAGAATTGGGGCATTTCCACGTTATAAAGGGGTGAAACAGCTCTCACTAAAACGAGAGAGGAAGAAGCCCCTCCCCCACCCCCCACACCACACACCTCGCACAACACCAAGGCACAAGAGTGAAAACAGGACTGGGGCAACCAGATAATCACTGGCAGGCCCAGGGCTTGTACCTGTGTGCAGCAAGAGGAGGGACCCCAAGTGGCTGGGGGCACGCAGGGACTTTCCCCAAGTGTCCATGTGGGTGAAGGCACTGCCTCAGGCCAGGACAAAGGCCCTTAAAACACGGCCTTTCCCAAGCGCTGAAGGCATCGCCTCAGGTGCAAATAAAGATCTCCAGCCCACAGACTTTCACTACCTTCTGCAGGGGTGAAGGCAGGGCCCTAAGAGCATCTGCACAGGCAAAGGCAGTGCCCTAGGCTTGAATAACGATCTCCAGCCCAGGCTTGGACCTCCAGTGAGGACCCTGTGCAGACTGGAGTGGAGCGCGGCAGTGGAAGCAGCCCCAAAGACTGTTGAAGGAACCTCGGGCAGAGGGGCAGACTGGGAACTACCAGGAGGCCTGACCCCGAGGACAAGGAGACCGGAGGCCCCCCCCCCCAGCTTGCAAGGCCCAGGCAGACCCTGAGTGCAAAGACAAAGCTGAAAAGGGGCGGGGCTAACAATGGCCAGCAATAAGGAAGCCCAGAAGAAAAAGACTATCAAGAAAAACTCTGGAACACTCGACAACTTCTACACAGAGAAAATCCAGACAATAGAGGAGGGAAAACAAAAATCCAAACCTCCCCAAAAAAATGAAAGCTGGTCACAAGCTATGGAAGAGTTTATAAATGAAATGCTGAGGAAGATGGAAGAAATCTGGCAAGAAAATAACAGTTTAAAAGGCAGAATTTCGCAATTGGAAAGTGAGACAAGTCAACTGAAGACCAAAAATGACCAGATTGAAAAGGAAAACCAAAAAATTATAGCTGAAAACCAAACATTAAAGCCGAAAACCAGTCCTTAAAGGCTAGAATCGAACATTTAGAAACCAATGATCTCTCAAGACAACAAGAACAAATAAAACAAAGTCAAAAGACTGATAAAATAGAAGGAAACATGAAATATCTCAATGAGAGAGTGACAGACCAAGAAGTTAAGTGACTTTCCCCCAATTACACAGATAGTAACTATGTGAGGATGAATTTAAATTCAGGTCTTCCTGACTCCTAGGTGGCACAGTGGATAGAGTGCCAGGCGTGGAATCAAGAAGGCTCATCTTCCTGAGTTCAAATTTGGCCTCACACTTACTGGCTATATGACCCTAGGCAAGTCACTTAACACTGTTTACCTTGGTTTCCTCATCTTTGAAATGAACTAGAGAAGGAAATGGCAAATTTCTCAATTTTATCTTGCCAAGAAAACCCCAACCAGGGTTACAAAGAGTTGGACTCGACTAAACAACTTCCTAACTACAGGCCCAGCACTGTATCCACTGTCCTACTGCCTCATTTGTCATTTCCTATTGGTGAGAAGGTGGACAAATATCTTAACCTCTTTGTTTCTCATTTTCCTCCTTGCAGGATCACAGACTTTAGAAATGGAGGGGTTTTTACAAGTCATTAGGTCTTGTCCCCTCATTTTATTGATGAGGAAATTGACCCCAACATTAAGTGATTAACCCAGGGCCACACAAGTATGAAGGAGCAGAGCTGAGATAACCGGGGCTCCTGACTCCAAGTCCATGTGGATAATAATCACCTACTTCACAGAGGCATTTATTTGTTTATGGGTCAAGTAAATATTTAAAACACTTTAAAAACTATAAAGTGCCATAAAAATGTCATCAGGGTAAATACTAGAAAATACTTTCTAACTGTAATGTCTATGAAAGGGATATATTTTCAGGAAGAATATTATCTCAAAAAAAATTTTTAAACCCTTACCTTCCATTTTAGAGTTAATACTAAATATTGGCCCCAAGACAGAAGAGTGTTAATAGACTAGGACATGGGGATTAAGTGACTTACCCAGGGTCACACAGTTAGGAAATGTCTAAGGCTACAATTGAACCAAGGACCTCCCATCACTAAGCCTGGTGCTTCATCCACTGAGCCATCTAACTATCCCACAAAATTTTTTTTAAAGAGACAGAGAATTGGGGCAGATGGTATGAATACTATTTCTCCTCAATAAAATCAATCAAGGAGTAATTTTTGAGTACTAATATATCCTAGGCACAGTGCTAGGAACTGGGTGTATAAAGAATGAAAAATTTCAATTCTCAAGGAACTTTCATCTTAATGGAGGAAACAAGTCCATATGTAATTATATACAGATTATAAAAAGAATAAATATGAATAAGTCCAAGGGGTAGTTGGGAAGAGTGTAGTAGCAATGGCCAGGATCAGGAAAGGTTAATGTTGGTCATGGAGCCTGGGCTGCATCTTTTTTTTTTTCCAAAGAGATTTTATTTTTTTAATTGAAATATTTTAATTAATTGATTTAGAATATTTTTCCATGGTTTCATAATTCATATTCTTTCCCATTCTCCCCCATCCCCCCAATAGCCAATGAATAATCCCACTGGGTTTTACATATGTCATTGATCAAGACTTATTTCCATATTATTAATATTTAAATTAGGGTGATCACAGAGTCTACATCCCCAATCATATCCCCATCAACCCATATGATCAAGCAGTTGTTTTTCTTCTGCATTTCTACTCCCACAGTTCTGTCTCTGGATATGGATAGCATTCTTTCTCATAAGTCCCTCAGAATTGTCCTGGATCATTGCATTGCTGCCATTATGTTCGATTGTACCACAGTGTTATCAGTCTCTATGTACAATGTTCTCCTAGTTCTGTTCCTTTCACTCTGCATCAATTCCTGGAGGTCATTCCAGTTCACATGGAATTCCTCCAGTTCATTATTCCTTTCAGCACAAAAGTATTCCATTACCAACAGATACCACAATTTGCTCAGCCATTCCCCAATTGAAGGGCATCCCCTCATTTTCCAATTTTTTGCCACCACAAAGGGCATGGCTATAAATATTTTTGTACAAGTCTTTTTCTTTATTATCTCTTTGGGGTACAAATCCTGGGCTGCATCTTGAAGGAAGAGAAGGATTCTAGGAGGCAGAGAAGGGGAGGGAAAGCCTTCCAGACATGGGGGCATGCATAGTACAAGGAATCAGAGTCAAAAGACAGCGTGTCATGTCTGAGGAATGGAGGAAAAGGCCAAGCAAACCAAATCACAAAGTGTGGGAGGAAAGTCATATGCCACGAGCCTGCAAAGAGAGGTTGCACAGAGGCTGTGAGGGTCTTTCAAAGCTAAACAGAGGAATCTCTATTTTAACCAAGAGGCAATATGGAAAGTTGCTGGATTGCTGGAGTAGGAGAGTGATGTGGCCAGATCCCTATGGCAGTGTTGTGTGGGACAAGCTGTGATGGGGACTGAGGAGGTAGAGAAGAAAAACATGGAGGCCTTTGCCAGAATTGAGGCCAGGGGTAGGGCCTGACAAAGGTGGGAGCTGTGCAAGCAGAATGAAGAGGTGAGAGATGCCAGTGATGATGTGGAGGTGGAAAGGAATGGCAAGGTTTGGTGACTGACCAGATGTATTAAGTGAGGAAGAAGGAGGAATTGGGGATAACACTAAGTTTGGGAACCTGGGATATTGGAAAAAACCATGGTATATTCAATAGAAATCAGAATATGTGAAAGAGTAGTGAGTTTGGAGAAGGAAAATGATTTCTGTGTTGGACATACTGAGTTTGAGATGTCTTTAGGGCATCCAGTTTGAAATGGTCAATAGGTGCAATTGGTGACGTACCTCAAAGGAGAAACTGGGACTGGATATATACAGATCTATGAGTCACCTGCATATAAATAATAATTAAAACCATGGAAGCTGATAAGGGTACTGTATTAATTAGAAATCTTGAACCTTTGGACTCTATCTCCCAGAATTCTTTTTCATTACCCAGCATACTTTTCCCTTTGTCCCCAAGTTGCGTGTTTATGTTGTTTGTATATAGTTGGCTGCAATTCCACCTTTTGTGCTCTTTTTACCATGACTGCAACTTGGTTAGCTGTCTTTTTACTCTAGCTTTTTTATTTTAATTATTATTAATAAATCTTATTAAATAAAATACTTGGAGTATTTGAATATTAATTTTAATTCTCATATAGCATCAAGAGTAACAGGATAGAGGAGGGGGGGTTTAAACTGAGGCACACGGATTTCAGGGAGTTCTTGCACTTGAGTAGAAAAAATTACACCTTTATTTCAATATGATTTGTTTCCTTTGTAATCCTCTATATTTTATTTTATGCATTTAAAAACATTATTCTGAGAAGGGGTTCATAGGCTACTAAAAGGTCTATAACATGAAAAAAGTTAAGAACCTGGTATATAAAGAAAAAAGGGCCCTTACCAGGAAGAACTTATTATTGGGAAGCATGATATAGATCATAAGCCAGCTAAGGAGACTGAGAAGGAAGAGATAGGCAGGAGAAGAACATGAAGGATATGGCATCACAAAACTGAAAGAGAAAATATACTGAATGAAGTGATCAGCAAGTAAAATGAAGCAGATCAGATCGAAAGGATGACAGCCGGGAAAGATCACTGGATCTGGCAATTAAGAGGTTGTAACATCAGAGAGAATTCCAGTTGGGTGAGAAGTGGGAAGTCAGACTGCAGAGAGCTGAGTGTGAAGAGAGGAAGTAAAGGTAATAAATAGTTTCTAGGAGTTTGGCTGAGAAAAGAGGGAAGAGTAAGAGCAAGATAAGAGCTTGAGGGGATTGCAGGGTCTAGTGAAGGTCTTTTAAAGATGGAGGAAACTGGTATGTTGGAAGGTAGGAGGGAATGAACCAATAGCTTGGAAAGGGTTGAGCATGAGAGAGAACAAAAAAATGATTAGGGCTGCAAAATGCTGGAGAAAATGGGAGGGGGTGGGATCAAGGACACACAGAGGCAGAAAAGAAATAGGCATTTGTTAAGCATCTCCTATATGACTGGCAATATGCTAAGGGCTTTATGGATATCTCAGTTGATCCTCATAACAATCCTACCACAGCTGATAGGTGCTATTATTATCATCATCCCCATTTTACAATTGAAGAACCTGGAGCAGACAGATTAAATGAGGGTCATATAGCTGGTAATTATCTGAGCCTAGATTTGAACTCAGATCTTCCTGGACTCAGGTACATCTGCTGCACTGTCTATAGGGACTGGCCTTGGCAATAAAGGCAAATATAAGATGACTTTTCAAGGTTTGTTGAACTTTAAAGATTCAATAACTGGGTGATTTTTTTTGGTACTTAAAACAACAACAAAAATATGAATTGAAATACTTATCAGAATGTGATTTTACTGATAGAACAACTTTTTTATTTAGATTACTATCAAATAAATTCTTATTAAGTACATCATCTAAAAAAGAAGGGACTAGTCTAGATGATTTCTAAAGCTCCTTCTGGTTCTAAAATTCTGATTTCATAAAAGACAGACCTTAGTAATGCTTATTTTCTCAAAAATTTTTCTCAAAAAAAACTTCGATTATAAAAACTGAAATATTCTCTTCATCTCCCAAAGAAAGTAAACTAAAGGTAATGAGCACACCTTTGAGGTCCTTATCTACAACTTCAACTTACTGTTTAAATTTCAGTGACTGAATTTCAGTGACTAATAGAATACAAGCTCTCTTTCTCAGAGAATGGCAAGACTGTTAAAGAGGATCTTTTATAGCAATGAATTCTTTATTACAGCTTTACTAAGGTTAGAACTATATACCAGCAATGTATTTTTTTTTTGAATCCCTACCTTCTGTTTTAGAGTCATTATTAAGTATTGCTTCCAAGGCAGAAGAGCAGTAAAGGGCTATGCAATTGGAGTTAAATGACTTGCCCAGGGTTACCCAGCTAGAAATGTCTGAGGCCACATTTGAACCCAGGACCTCCCATCTCCAGGCCTGGCTCTATCCAATGAACCATCTAATTGCCCCTTAAAGTTATTTTTTAAAAATCTATTTCATTAAGTTGAAGAAAAGGTACCATCCTGCAAAGGTAGAAGGAATGACCTCACTCAGAAGTTCCTTATAGCAATGAAATCACAGTTCCAGTTCCTTTATCCATAAGCCTATTCTCACTGGTATCTTTTTACATCTCTTTTTCTTCACTGACCAGATCCAGTAAGTTTCCTCCTTACAAAGATTAAAAAGAAATAAAAAACAGTTCAGCAAAAGTGATCAGCCCATCAACTATGCCTGACAGCCAATGCCATCCCCCCAGCCCCCCATTTCTACAAAGAAAGGAAAGAAGCACATCTTTTCAACTCTTCTTTGAGGCTTTACTCACGCCTTATACTTAGCATTCAGTTTCATTCATTCTTTTGACTCTTTCCATTTACAATACTGTAGGAACTAACTGTGTATATGGTTTTCCTTGTTCTGTTTGCTTTATTCCAAAGCAGCAGGTTCTAAGGTATTTGTGGACCTGTATGTTCCCAAACCCCAACCGATGAACCTAACTTTGTCAGCCAAGTGGCTCAATTACAAACCAAAAGTGTATAGGAATAATAGCAGCTACATCTATTTTCCTCATAAATTTAAGATGCTTCCTTCCTCAAAAACATACAGCATCAAACAAACTGTGATAGATGTTGGTGATGGAATACCATTGTGCTGTAAGGAATGATGAATAGGATGATTTCAGAAAAGCTGGAAAGACCTGCATAAACTGATGCAGAGTGAAATAAGCAGACCGTGGAGAACAGTGTACACAGCAACAGCAATACTGTAAGATGATCAACTCTCAGCAATACAATGATCTAGGACAATTCTGGGGGACTAGGACAAAGAATGCTCTCTACCTCCAGAGAAAGAATTATGCAGTCAGATGCAGATCAAAGCTTATTATTTTACACACACACTATATATATATATATATATATATATAGTGTGTGTGTGTGTGATATATATCATATTAGTTTATATATGGTTTTATATATATGATATATTAGGATATATGATATGTGATATATATGTGATATATATCACATATTAGTTTATATATGGGTTTTGGTTTTTTGGTATTCTCTTACAACAAATGACCAATATGGAAGTATGTTTTGCATGATAATATATGCATAACCAAGATCCAATTGCTTACCAACTCTGAGGGGGAAGGGAGGAAGATAATTTGGATCTTGTAATTTTGGAAAACATATGTTGAAAATTGTTATTACATATAATTGGGAAAATAGCTTTGAAAAAAAATAGAGAGAACATCAGTGGGAAGAGTAACCACCCTAGTGATAAGGCACCCATGTAGGGAATACATGTGGCCAGGGCATCTCAAACCTCTGAAACCTCAGAGCCCCAATATCCAGGCTCTTCTTTTAGTGTTCTCCACTAGGCACAGTATCTCGTCTGGACAGCTTACATAACTGGATTCCGAAGGTCTGCTTCTCTCTGATGACTGATTAATGATGACCAGGGCTAGCATGCTTGCATTCAACTAGCTCTATTCTTTGTTACCTTAAGTCGTGCTCATGGAAGCTGCTTCCTGTTTGAATAATGCCTTTCTGTTTCAGAGAGTGTCTTTGCTCCTTGCTGGATGCATGTCTCTTACTGGTTTAGCAGCTCTTCAACCAGGCATCATAGCTGGCAATGGGAAAAAGCAGAGAGTAAGAGAAAAAAAATTACACACACACACACACTCACTCAGACACCCCTCTAGTAGAGGCATGAGGGTCACACTCTGTGAAGTTGCTTTTTGCCTCCAACTCCTTTATTATTCTAGCATTTCCAGGGACTCACAGAACATAGCTAAGCTGCCCTTCCTATTCAGCCTGAGAAGCTTTCTTCACACTTCATAAAAGGATAATGGAGCAAATGAAGAAGAGTGCCTGCACTTCATTAACATACTAATTGGGCATAACTTGTATTATCTGCTTTCTTCTGTGATTATGCCAGCTGAGTTGGAAGAAAGGGGAAACACCCCTACTAAACATAAACATAACTTTATAAACGTTAAACACTTATATGCTTGTCATACATATTCATCAAGCCAACTTGATTTGTCAAATTAAAAAAAAAACAAACATCTGGGGCATATTTTCACTTTCAAAAGATTATTTCTAAATTTGAATGGAAGTTCTATTTAAGGAAACATTATTCATTAATTCATAGCTGTGAATGTTTATAAATTATATTATGATATGTTTTCAAATGTGAGGAATATTTTCCTATCCAGAAAAAAAGATTTAAAACTAACTATAGTCAGCTAAAATGAGAAGATCTGGTTAGTCCTATTTCTATAGGGCCATGGTGGCAAACCTATGGCACACATGCCAGTTGTGACACTCAGAGCCCTCTTTGTGGGCATGCTCACTGTGCCCCTAGCACAGAGTTTGCCAGAGTTTGTTACTAGAAAGCCAAGGTGGGTGGGAGCAGGCTGCTCCCTATCCCTTTTCAATATGCTCTGAGGATATGACCTACCACTCTAAAAGGTTCACTACTACTACTGTAGAGGCATTCCTGATTTGAAAACAAGTTTTGCATTTGTTTTGAAATAAATGTTGGTATTGTCTTTCTGAATCCTCATTTTGGCAGTATTACTTTTTAAAATTACATTGAAAATGTAATTCAGAAACTTGTCAGGCTAATAAAATATTTTGCTGTTTACAATGTAAAAATTTTATAAAGCTTGCTCTAAAGAGAAATGTTACCACAGTCTTAAGTGAGTAGCAAAAGGCAAATAATTTAGTTCATTAGACAAAAAAAAATCCTATTAATATATTACCAGATAGAGATACTACCTACCAACAAAACAAACAGAACCCACTTTAAGAACTACATTTAAAAATGTTAAAGTGACTTGGCTCTGTGTGTATAATTGAGCATGTTCTACTATACAAAAAATTGCTACTGGCACAAAATTCATCTTCTAAAAGGTTAGTTCAATAGATACTTTTAAATCTATTTTAAAACATTTTAAAATTTAAAACATATTTCTTTTCCACTACTTACTCAATTATCAATGAACTATGGGTTATATTCAGCCACACACAAATAGGGGCTTACAAACACTGTACCAGATTGATTTTCTTTTACCCATTCTGTTATTAACAATAATTATTTAAAACTGGAAGGGTTAGGGGGCTGATCATACTTAGATTTACAGTTGGAAGAGACAATGAGCCATCTAATGCAATCCACTCATTTTATAGATAAGAAAAATTAGGCCCATGGAAGTTGTCACTCATCTGAGGTCATACAGATTGTAAGTGTAGAGGTGACATTTGAATCCAGATTAGATGGCTCCATATTCAGCATCCCTTCCATTATATCACATTGCCTCCAGTAATAAAGTAACTAGGTTATTTCCACAGCAAGTCAGTGAGAAAAATAGAACTAGCTTAAAGTCTTAAGTCCTTGTCCAGTGGTTTTTTTTCATTGTACAATGCTGCTTCCCATTTGAAAAATAAATTGCATGAGGTCCAATTAGCTGAGCCATAAAACAAAGATAAAGAAGGGTTCATGGTAAATATGCAATCTTACAAGAGGGAGGAGGGGGTAGAGAAGACTTGTTTGTATAGTTCTTAATGTTGGACATGTATAAGCCTAAGACAGCGTGGCTCCAGGAAGAAGAGGAATCAGGAGTTATGATAGCCTAGTATGGGCAATCTGAGATTTCTGTCTGAAATGTAAATTAGGTAACAATCTGGAGTTTCAGTCAGAAATATAAATAAAATTCCTGGAGTCCCATGTACAAGCTGATGCTCCATTACTAGAACCTATAGATCAATGTTAAAATCCTGTGTAAAGGTGAGAAAGATTTTGGAAGGAGAATAGACTTTTCTATTGCAAAACAAGGAATGAATTCTAAGATCAACAACCCTGGGAAGAGATAGAGATTTCTTTCAGGATAGATTACCAGGTTAAGAAACTAAAATATAAAAAAGAGGAAAGATCAATGAAAGATCCAACCTAGGTTCATTCATATTTCCATAAAAACCAACACTCTTATATACTATGGTAGTTTTAAAAAAATTTTCTGGTTGAGTCTTAGTAACATTCTTTTCTCTTCATGTAGTAAAAAAATCATTAGGATAGACATCCTAGGGTTGTAGAAGGCAGGGGGAAGGTAAACATTTATATCCTTTTCCTCACAGAGGCCTGGAGAAGAAGAACTAAGATTAAAACAAACAAAAACAGAGAAATGTTAAGTCATGCAAATGATTGTGTGGAAAATAAACGTGTATGACGAGAATCTAGCCCAGGAACTGTCAGGCTTTAAGCTCTCAAAGCTATCTATAATCATATGAAAAATTGTATTAATAACTGGCAGGAAGACTTCTCTGAAACCTTACTTTCAATGACTAAAATATACAGGATAACAAACTAACACAAATAATTGTGAGATGGACTGTACTAGTTAACTGAAGAGTCCCATTATCTGAGTTACCATACAAAAGTTTTACTGATTTTACTGATTTCCAAAGAATTAGGTGATAATAGGTGATAATATGTACTTAACAGGCTATCAACTAAAATTTCATCTTTGATGATTCAGAAGGACTAAATTACTTGGAATAATTAATTCTCAAGTATTAATGACTTTTATACAATACTTTAGGTCAAAGGTATGGGAAATGGACTGAAACTTTACTGACACTGACATTCAAGTGTCATTTGCTTTTTTTGGCTATATCTCTACCAATTTGTTTATTTTCTACTTTTCCCATAAAAAAAGAGTATGAAGAATGTCAAAATACAATGTCACAAAACTATGAGGTAAAAGAAATGGACACCTTAAAGATCATTTAATTTCTTTCTCTCATTTCATAGATGAGGATACTGAGACTAAGAATATTTAAAAGATCTCTTCAACATTGAACTTGGAGTCAGAGGACCTGAGTTCAAATTCTGGCTCTGTACCCAACTGATAAATGGTCAAAAGATATGAACCACCCCAACTGACAAATGGTCTAAGGATATGAATAGGCAGTTTTCAGTTGAAGAAATAAAATCTATCAATAATCACTTGAAAAAGTATTCTAAATCTGATTAGAAAAATGCAAATCAAAACAACTCTGAGATACCACCTCACACCTAGCAAAGTGACCAATATGAAAGCAAAGGAAAATGACGAATGTTGGAGGAGATGTGGCAAAATTGGGACACTAACATACTGCTGTTGCAGTTGTGAATTGATCCAACCATTCTGGAAGGCAATTTGGAATTATACCTAACGGGCTTTAAAAGAATGCCTACCGGGACTTCCTGGTTAAGATGGTGGCAGAGTAAAAAGCAGCTGCTTAACCTCTCCTAACTGAAACATACAGGACTCCTCAAGAAGACATAAAAACAAATCCAGAGGAACAAAGGGACCTCACAACAGGGCGCAGCATTGGGGGTACGTGGAATCAGGGCATTTCCAGGCTATAAAGGGGTGAAACAGCTCTCACTAAAACGTGAGCTGAGCAACCCCCTCCCCCATCCCACACCACCTACAGTGCCAAAGCCAGCTCACAAGAGTTAGAGCAAGTTTGAGGCATGCATTAAATCCTTGGCAGCTACCTAGGGTCACCAGGGCCTGCTCCTGAGAGCAGGAAGACTTAAGACCCCAAGAGGCTAAAAAATGCGTGCGGACTTTGAATGCAAACCCTGAGCGCAGGCACAAGTGCGGGGGTGGATGCAAGTCCAGACCCAGATCCTGAGCGCAGGCAAAGACTCTGATCTTGAGCGCAGGCACGGACCTTGAGTGGGGATCCAGTGCAGAAGGGGTTCACAACTGTGGAAGCAGCACCCTGAGACTGTTAAAGGAGCCTCGGTCAGAGGAACAAATAAGGGGACCACCAGGAGGCTTGACCCTGAGAACAACTGAGACCTCGGAAGCCTAAAAAGTGTAGACAGACCCTGAGTGTGAGGATAACCCTGGGGCACAGGGCTAACAATGGCAAGCCAGAGATAAGAACCCCAAAAGAGAAAGATCATCAAGAAGAAATCTGTAACACTCGACAACTTTTACACAGAGAAAATCCAGACAAAAGAGCAAATAGCAGAGGAGAACAAACAAGTAATCATATCCAAACCTTCCCAAAATAGTGAAAACTGGCCACAAGCTATTGAAGAGTTCAAATCTGAGATGATGAGAAAGATTGAAGAGATTTGGCGAGAGAAGTGGGAAATAGCTCAAAAGGAAATTAACAGGTTAGAAGACAGAAACTCCCAATTGGAGAAAGATGCCCCAAAACCAAATGAAATGGTAATCAAATTGGAAACCAAAATCTGGCAAAAAAATAACAGTTTAAAAGGCAGAATTTTGCAATTGGAAAGTGAGGCTCAGAAATCAAATGAACTGATAAGCAAATTGAACACCAGAAATGACCAGATTGAAAAGGAAAACCAGTCCCTAAAGGCTAGAATTGAGCAATTAGAAGCTAATGATCTCTCAAGACAGCAAGAACAAATAAAGTCAAAAGACTGATAAAATAGAAGGAAACATGAAATATCTCAGTGAGAAAGTGACAGACCAAGAAAACAGGTCTGGAAGAGACAATCTAAGAATCATTGGTGTTCCTGAAAAAGCAGAAATTAATGGAAATTTGGACTCCATACTAAAAGAAATTATTCAGCAAAATTGCCCCAAAGTTCTACAACAAGAGGGCAATATAGACATTGAAAGGATCCATAGATCACCCTCTAAACTAGACCCTGAAAGACAACCCCCAGGAATATAATAGCCAAATTCAAAAGCTTCTAAGTAAAAGAAAAAATTTTACAAGAAGCCAGAAAGAGACAATTCAGATATCAAGAAGCACCAATCAGGATCACACAGGATCTGGCAGCCTCCACACTAAAAGACCACAAGCCTTCAAATACTATATTCAGAAAGGCAAGAGAACTGGGTCTACAACCAAGGATCATCTACCCATGAAAACTAACCATATACTTCCAGGGGAAAGTTTGGGCATTCAACAAGATAGAAGAGTTCCAAGTATTTGCACAGAAAAGACCAGGACTAAATGGAAAGTTTGATATCCAACCACAAAAATCAAGAGAAACATGAAAAGGTAAATAAGAAACAGAGGGGAAAGAAAGAAAACTCATAATTTTTTAAATTTGACTCTTTAAGGGCTTCAATATGATCTAATTATTGGTATTCCTATGTGGAGAAATGTTATGTATAATTCTCTGTAAGGAACTCTATTCACTATTATAGTATTCACTATTGTAGTAATTAGAAGAATTATTCATAGGGAGAGTTTGGAATACTAAATGGTCTAAGATGATATGGAGGTGGGAAAGAGAGAGGTGAACAGTAGAGGACACAAAGAGAAACTTGAATGAATAAGAAATATAGGATATTATCCGGGTCCAGCCGGATACAACCTCGAGGCCCGTGAGTCAGCCACCTGAAAAAACCATAGAGAGAGAAAGGGGAGACCAAGCACGCAAGAAAGACAAAATCAATCTAATAGTGTCAAGGCTCGTTTATTGTGTGCAGGGAGTGGGTTTATATGCTTCTAGGACTGGGGTGGGGAAAATTTCTGGTGGTTTCAGGCTGTTGGTCTTACCACGCCTATCCCGGATGAAGTTGGATAAGTTCCTATTCCTAACATAAGTTTCGTTTCTCGTGAAACACTTCACTAAGTTTTGTTTCTATGGTTTTTAGGTTTCGTTCCTTGGTCTCTGACAATTCCCCCTTTCTTTTCTTTTAAAGGGGCGATTTAGCCAGGACCGCAGCGACGGCCCCTGTCTTAGGCTACACAGGGGGAGTTACTTGGCCATCAAGGGTCAAGGACCTGTGCTAATCCCGTCATTGGGTTACTGCCCTGCCAGTGAAACGAAGACGGTCACTGTCAGGCGAAGTGTGTTGCCGTTCAGTGTCTGTTATTTCTATGCGATGGTATTGGACCATAGGGTACTTAGTGAGGGCCGAGTCAATTCTTGTTTTGATAAATCCGGTCAGACGTTGGAAAGCCCAAGGGCCAAAGGTGAGAACTAGAAGGAAGATAATAAGGGGGGCTAAAATGGTGAGGATCAGGGTAGAAAGCCAAGGGGAACCTTTTAGGAGATTGTTAAACCATCCTTCCTGAGCCTCGGCCTCCCTTTTTCTTAGGGCAAGGCGTTCTCGTAATTTTGCCATAGATTCTCTTACAATACCGGTATGGTCGGCGTAAAAACAGCATTCTTCTTTCAGGGCTGCGCATAGTCCGCCCTCTTTCAAAAAAAGGAGGTCGAGACCTCGCCTATTCTGCAGGACCACTTCTGAAAGAGAAGTGAGGGACTGTTCCAAGGCCATGACAGACTTCTCCAATGCGTCTAAGTCAGAGGTCATAGCCATATGGAGAGCGGCCAGATGTTGGGCCTTTAGGAGGGCGGTGGTGCCGGTGCCAATGCCTGCGGCGAGACCACCAATTCCCAGGAGGATAGCTAGAGTAACAAAGGGCTCTCTATGTATTCTAGGGGACGGGGAGAGTAGTGACAGGGCAGTGTCATCCGCTCGGTAAGAGATGCGGGGCCATAATTGAACGAGAATACAGAATTCAGAAGAGATATCAAAAACCAGGAGGGCGATACATGGGGTGAGTCCGGTGTTGCAGGCCCAAAAAGTATTGTTTGGGGCCTCGAGAAAATGTGCGGGGGATGGTAGAGGGAAGGTAGAACTGCAAAGGTGGGAATGGGAATGGGGGACAGCGCCAAGGCAGAGGCTGTGGCCAGAGACTTCGGCGAGAGTAAGGCGATGGGAGGATGCGATGCAGGCAATCATTAAAAACTATTTCGTCCAATTATATAGCAATAAATATAGCAATCTAGGAGATATGGATGAATATTTACAAAAATACAAATTGCCTAGATTAACAGCAAAAGAAATAGAATACCTAAATAATCCCGTATCAGAAAAAGAAATTGAACAAGCCATCAAAGAATTACCTAAGAAAAAATCACCAGGGCTTGATGGATTCACAAGTGAATTCTATCAGACATTCAAAGAGCAACTAATCCCAATACTATACAAATTATTTGATATGATAAGCAAAGGAGTCCTACCAAATTCCTTTTATGACACAAATATGGTACTGATTCCAAAGCCAGGTAGATCAAAAACAGAGAAAGAAAACTATAGACCAATCTCCCTAATGAACATAGATGCAAACATTTTAAATAGAATGTTAGCAAAGAGACTCCAGCAAGTGATCAAGAGGATCATCCACCATGATCAGGTGCTATTTATACCAGGAATGCAAGGATGGTTCAACATTAGGAAAACCATCCACATAATTGACCATATCAACAATCTAAGAAACAAAAATCACATGATTATCTCCATAGATGCTGAAAAAGCCTTTGACAAAATACAGTATCCATTCCTATTGAAAACACTGAAAAGTATAGGAATAGAAGGACCTTTCCTAAAAATAATAAACAGTATATACCTAAAACCATCAACAAGCATCATATGCAATGGGGATAAATTAGAAGCCTTCCCAATAAAATCAGGAGTGAAACAAGGATGCCCATTATCACCTCTACTATTCAACATAGTACTAGAAACACTAGCAGTAGCAATTAGAGAAGAAAAAGAAATTGAAGGTATCAAAATAGGCAATGAGGAGACTAAGCTATCACTCTTTGCAGATGATATGATGGTATACTTGAAAAATCCTAGAGAATCAACTAAGAAGTTTGTAGAAATAATCAACAACTTCAGCAAAGTTGCAGGATACAAAATAAATGCACACAAATCATCAGCATTTCTATATATTTCCAACACATTAGAGCAGCAAGAGGTAGAAAGAGAAACACCATTTAAAATCACCCTAGACAATATAAAATACTTGGGAATCTATCTACCAAAACAAACACAGCAATTATACAAAAACAACCACAAAACACTTTCTAAACAATTAAAACTAGATCTAAACAATTGGAAAAATATTGATTGCTAATGGGTAGGATGAGCTAACATAAAAATGACCATTCTACCCAAATTAATTTACCTATTTAGCGCCATACCTATCAAACTACCAAAAAACTTTTTTACTGAATTAGGAAAAACTATAACAAAGTTCATTTGGAATAACAAAAGATCAAGAATATCAAGGGAAATAATGAAAAAAAATGTGGAGGAAGGGGGCCTAGCAGTACCAGATATTAAACTGTACTATAAAGCAGTGGTCATCAAAACGGTATGGTACTGGCTAAGAGATAGAAGGGAGGATCAGTGGAATAATAGACTTGGGGTAAGTGACCTAAGCAAGACAGTGTATGATAAACCCAAAGAGCTCAACTTTGGGGAAAAAATCCACTATTTGACAAAAACTGCTGGGAAATTTCGAAAACAACATTGGAGAGAATAGGTTTAGATCAACATCTCACACCCTATATCAAGATAAATTCAGAATGGGTGAATGACCTGAATATAAAGAGGGAAACTATAAATAAGTTAAGTGAACACAAAATAGTATACCTGTCAGATCTCTGGGAAAGGAAAGATTTTAAAACCAAGCAAGAGTTAGCGAAAATTACAAAATGTAAAATAAATGATTTTGATTATATCAAACTAAAAAGCTTTTGTACAAACAAAAACAATGTAGCCAAAATCAGAAGGGAAACAACAAATTGGGAAAAAAATCTTTATCAAATATACAAGGAATTAAACCAATTGTATAAAAAATCAAGCCATTCCCCAATTGATAAATGGGCAAGAGATATGAATAGGCAATTTTCAGATAAAGAAATCAAAACTATCAATAAGCACATGAGAAAGTGTTCGAAATCTCTAATAATTAGAGAAATGCAAATCAAAACAACTCTGAGTTATCACCTCACACCTAGCAGATTGGCTAAAATGAAAGAAGGGGAGAGTAATGAATGCTGGAGGGGATGTGGCAAAACTGGGACATTAATGCATTGCTGGTGGAGTTGTGAACTGATCCAACCATTCTGGCTGGCAATTTGGAACTATGCTCAAAGGGCTATAAAAGAATGCCTGCCCTTTGATCCAGCCATACCATTGTTGGGTTTGTACCCCAAAGAGATCATAGATAA
>NC_058133.1:118766312-118795027 GCF_016433145.1 Gracilinanus agilis
GTGAACTGATCCAACCATTCTGGCTGGCAATTTGGAACTATGCTCAAAGGGCTATAAAAGAATGCCTGCCCTTTGATCCAGCCATACCATTGTTGGGTTTGTACCCCAAAGAGATCATAGATAAGCATACTTGTACGAAAATATTTATAGCTGCGCTTTTTGTGGTGGCAAAAAAACTGGAAAATAAGGGTATGCCCTTCAATTGGGGAATGGCTGAACAAATTGTGGTATATGCTGGTGATGGAATACTATTGTGCTCACAGGAATAATAAACTGGAGGAATTCCATTTGAACTGGAAAGACCTCCAGGAATTGATGCAGAGCGAAAGGAACAGAGCCAGAAGAACATTGTACATAGAGACCACTGTGTACTGTGGTAAAATAGAATGTAATGGACTTCTGTACTAGCAGCAATGCAATGTCCCAGGACAATTCTGAAGGATTTATGGAAAAGAACGTTACCCACATTCAGAGGAAGAAATACAAGAGTGGAAACAGAAGAAAAACAACTGATTGAACACATGGGTTGAGGCGGACGTGATTGGGGATGTAGACTTGAAACTACCACACCAATGCAACTATCAACAATTTGGAAATAGGTCTTGATCAATGACACATGTTAAAACCAGTGGAAATACACATTAGCCATGGGGGGCGAAGCTCGGGGGGGGTGAAGGGGAAAGTCAGAGCAAGAATTATGTAACCATGTTAACTTTTCTAAAAATTAATACTAAAATTGTGTTAAAAAAAGAATGCCTACCCTTACCACTACTAGGTTTGTACCCTCAAAGAGATAATAATGAAAAATACTTATACAAAAATATTTATAGCCACTTTGTGGTGGCAAAAAATTGGAAAATGAGGGTGTGTCCCTTGATTTGGGAATGGCTGAACAAATTGTGATCTATAGTGATAGAACACTACTGTGCTGAAAGGAATGATGAACTGGAGAATTTCTATGTGAACTGAAAAGACCTCCATGATCTGATATGGAGTGAAATCAGTAGAACCAGGAGAACATTGTACATAGAGACTGAAAAATTGTGGGACAATCCTATGTAATCAACTTTGCTAATGATAGCATTGCAATGATTCAAGACAATCCTGAGGGACTTATGAGAAAGAATGCTATTCACATCAAGAGAAAGAACTGTGGGAGTAGAAACATAGAAGGAAAACATTTGATTTTTCACTTGTTTATATGGGTATTGGATGAGGGGTTTTGATTTTTAAAAGATTATTACAAAAATGATTAATATGGAAATAGATACTGAGTTATAATACATGTGTAACCCAGTGGAATTGTTTGTTGGCTCGGGGGGGGAGAGAAAAGGGGAGGTAAAGTACATAAATCATGTAATTATGGAAAAATACTTAAATAGAAAATTTTTTAAGATATGAACCAGCAGTTTTCAGAGGAAGAAATCAAAGCTATCTATAGTCACATGAAAAATTGTTTTCAATCACTAACAGAGAAATGCACATGTAAAAACTCTGAAGTGCCACTTCACACAAAGAACATTAGCTAAAATGATGAAAAAGAAAATGATAGATGTTGGAGGGATGTAGAAAAATAAGTACATTAATGAACCATTGGTATAGCTATGATTGGAAAGTAATTTGGAACTTTATCCAAAATGCTATTAAATTGTGCATACCTTTTGACCCAGCATTATTACTACTAGATCTTTATTCCAAAAAGATACAAAAAAGAGGAAAAGGACCCACATATACAAAAATATTTATAGTAGCTCTTTTTGTGGTAGAAAAGAATTGGAAACTGAGGAGATGCCCATCAACTGGGGAATGGCATAACAAATTATGGTATACTCTTGTAATTGTAAGAAATGATGAAGGGAATGGTTTCAGAAAAACCTGGGAAACCTGTGAACTGATGCAAAGTGAAGTGAGCAGAACCAGAATAATTTACTACAGAACCAGAATAATTTATTACACAGTAATGACAATATTATAAAAATAATCAGCTGTAAATGACTAACTCTGATCTATGTAATAACCCACCACAATTCCAAAGTACCTATGATGATGTAAATACTTTTGCAAGAAGCCATATTGGGCCAGGATAGTTGCCAGTTACTGAGGTTGGAATGCAGAATGCAGGGGTGGCATGAGTTGGCACGAGACCAAAAAGTCTGTTGAGAGCACCCTATAAATTGAGGCTGATCCCTATTCTCAGGGTCTCAGTATTGAGAATGGTGGGAGGGTAGGCATTTCAAAATTGTCTCTTAGCTAAGGTTAACTGATACCTCATAGGATTAGTTACCTAGGCTCATTGCTCATCCAGTGCTATCAGCATCAATTCTTATACATCATCAATAATATACAACTTTCTAAACACCAACAAGAAGATAAATATTGAAGACCAATTCTGTTAAACCAAGCCAACTTGAACTGAGCTAAACATCAATCAATTGAAGTCAGACCTTTAAGCCTGACCAAGGCAATTAGCCTGACAGGTTCAGTGAATCAGCTTTACCTGAAAACTCCTAAAGATTTATTATAAACTTAGTTATTAAATAAGGTTCTAGGATTCATTCCCAATCTCTCTTTCCTCTATATTTCAACCCATCCTTTCCCTAACCTTGTTTACCTTCATTAAATAAGTTAAAAAGAGAGAAGCCTGTACTGACCTAATCTGTGCTGAAGATTCTTAGGGGAAAGGTGTCAGTTAAAATTTCTCCTTTCTCTCATCAAGCTCATTCAAGTGCTTATTGATCTTCTGTTAATCAGGATGAACATCACAACAAACAAATCGCAGTCACTTATAACATCTTTAATAGTTTGAACTTAATAATACTCATTACATCTAAAGAACTGAGTTCATTTAGCACTGACAGTTGGGGAAGAGTCTTTTACTTTCTCACTGGTCAGCTGTAAAGGAGGAAATCAACTGAATGTTGGGGTCTGTCAGCTGATTTAACACAAACCACACACCCAGCTACAGAGTCACTGAATCTTACTTAAAGCAACCTCATTCACCTGTTAAATCACCTAGATAAGAAGTCTTATAACCTCCTTTAAAATGAATACTGCTATCTACCTCCAGATAGAGAACTGACAGACATTGAAGCTTAGTTTTTTCCCTTCTCTTTCTCCCTCTTGGGTAGAACATAGTGTATGTGGAAATTTGGTATGAATGACTTAAAATTTGTAATGGGTTTTGGAAATTCTGGTTAAGATGGTGGCAGAGTAAGGAGCAGCTGCTCGATCTCTCCTAACCGAAGCATACAGGACTCCTCAAGGGGACATAAAAACGAATCCAGATGAACAAAGGGACCCCACAACAGGGCACAGCTTTGAAGGTACGCGGAATCAGGGCATTTCCACGCTATAAAGGGGTGAAACAGTTCTCACTAAAATGCGAGAGGAAGAAGCCCCTCTCCCACCCCCCACACCACACACAGCTCCAAGGCCAGCTCTCAAGAGTTAAAGCAGATTTGGGGCACCCATTAAGTCACTGGCAGCTCCAGGGCTTGTTCCTGAGAGCAGTAAGACTTGGGACCCCAAGAGGCTAAAGAATGCACACAGACTTTCCTTTGCACCTGCGTGGGTGAAGGCATTGCCCTAGGCTTGGACAAGGATCTTGAGAGCAGGCTTGGACCTCGAGTGGGGACCCTGTGCAGATGGGAGCACAGCTGTGGAAGCAGCCCTTGAGACTGCTGAAAGAGCCTCGGGCAGAGGGGCAGACCAGGGACGACCAGGAGGCTCAGCCCTGAGAACAACGAGATCTGAGACCTCGGGAGCCTAGAAAGTGCAGACAGACCCTGAGTGTGAGGACAAAGCTGAGAAGGCGCTGGGCTAACAACAATGGCAAGCCAAAATCAGAAACCCCAGAAAGAAAGATTATCAAGAAGAACTCTGTAACCCTCGACAACTTTTACGTAGAGAAAATCCAGACAACAGAGGAGAACAAACAAGAAATCATATCCAAACCTTCCCAAAATAATGAAAACTGGTCACAAGCTATTGAAGAGTTCAAATCTGAGATGATGAAAAAGATGGAAGAGATCTGGCAAGAAAATAACAGTTTAAAAGGCAGAATTTCACAATTGGAAAGTGAGGCTCAGAAATCAAATGAACTGATAAGCAAATTGAACACCAGAAATGACCAGATTGAAAAGGAAAACCAAAACATTAGAGCCGAAAACCAGTCCTTAAAGGCTAGAATCGAACATTTAGAAACCAATGATCTCTCAAGACAACAAGAACAAATAAAACAAAGTCAAAAGACTGATAAAATAGAAGGAAACATGAAATATCTCAATGAGAAAGTGACAGACCAAGAAAACCAGTCTAGAAGAGACTATTTGAGAATCATTGGTCTTCCAGAAAAAGCAGAAATTAATAGAAACTTGGACTCCATACTTAAAGAAATCATTCAGCAAAATTGCCCTGAAGTTCTACAACAAGAGGGCAATATAGACATTGAAAGGATCCATAGATCACCCTCTACACTAGACCCAGAAAGGACAACACCCAGGAATATAATAGCCAAATTCAAGAGCTTCCAAGTAAAAGAAAAATCTTACAAGAAGCCAGAAAGAGACAATTCAAATATCAAGGAGCACCAATCAGAATCACACAGGATCTGGCAGCCTCCACGCTAAAAGACTGCAAGGCTTGGAATATGATATTCAGAAAGGCAAGAGAGCTGGGCCTTCAACCACGGATCAACTACCCATCAAAACTGACTATATACTTCCAGGTGAAAGGATGGTCATTCAACAAAATTGAAGATTTCCAAGTATTTGCGCAGAAGAGACCAGGACTGAATGAAAAGTTTGATATCCAACCACAAAAATCAAGAGAAACATGAAAAGGTAAATAAGAAACAGAGGGGAAAGAAAGAAAACTCATAATTTTTTAAATTTGACTCTTTAAAGGCTTCAATAAGATCTAATTATCTGTATTCCTATGTGGAGAAATGCTATGTAAAATTCTCTGTAGTGGACTCTATTCACTATTATAGTATTCACTATTATAGCAATTAGAAGAATAATTCATAGGGAGAGGGTGGAATACTAAATGGTCTAAGATGACATGGGGGGTGGGAAAGAGGGGGGTGAATAGTAGGGGACACCAAGAGAAACTTGAGTGAATAAGAAAAATGGGATATTCTATTACACACAAAGAGGGCATGGGAAGGGGAGGGGAAGATACTAGTATAAGAAGGAGAGGAAGAGAGCATTAAGAGGTAATATTTAAACCTTCCTCTCAGTGTAATCAACCCGGAGAGGGAAGAGTAGCTACATTATCCATTGGGAAAAAAACTCTATCTAACCCTACTGAGAAAGTCAGAAGGGATAAACCAAGGGGAGCAGGGGAGTGGGGAGGTCAAAAAAGGGAGGGGAGAAGAAGAGGGAGGGAATTCATTAGGCCTTTAAAAATAAAAAGAGAGGAATAACAAGGGAGGGGGTAGAAAGGGAAGTTAATCAAAGGAGGGGATAAGGGATATTGGCTCAAAGCAAACCACTGGTTTAAAAGAAAATAGTGTAAGAAGAAGGGTTGTAGAACTAGGAGAGGATACAAAAATGTCAGTGAATGCACAGCTGATAATTATAACTCTGAATGTAAATGGGATGAACTCGCTCATAAAAAGGAAGCAAATAGCAGAGTAGATTAGAAACCAAAATCCTACCATATGTTGTCTACAAGAAACACATATGAGGCAGGTGGACATACACAAGTTTAAGGTTAAGGGCTTGAGCAAAATCTTTTGGGCATCAAATGAGAAAAAGAAGGCAGGAGTGGCTATTATGATTTCTGACAAAGCCAAAGTAAAAATAGATATGATTAAAGAAGACAGGGAAGGTCATTACATCCTGATTAAAGGCAGTATAAATAATGAGGAAATAACACTGCTCAATATGTATGCACCAAGTGGTATAGCATCCATATTCATAAAGGAGAAACTGGCAGAGCTCAAGAAGGAAATAGATAGTAAAACCATAATAGTGGGAGATCTAAATACTCCTCTTTCAGATCTAGATAAATCAAACCAAAAAATAAATAAGAAAGAGGTTCTAAGAGAGGTGAATGAAGTCCTAGAAAAATTAGATTTAATTGATATGTGGAGAAAAATAAATAGGGACAAAAAGGAATACACCTTCTTTTCAGCTGCACATGGTACATTCACAAAAATTGACCATATAATAGGGCATAGAAACATTGCAATCAAATGCAAAAGAGCAGATATAATAAATGTAACCTTCTTGGACCATAATGCAATAAAAATAATAATTAGTAAGGGCACCTGGACAGGCAAATCAAAAACCAATTGAAAATTAAACAATATGATTCTCCAAAACTAGCTAGTCAAAGAAGAAATCATAGAAACTATCAACAATTTCATTGAAGAGAATGACAATGATGAGACATCCTACCAAACTCTGTGGGATGCAGCCAAGGCAGTACTCAGGGGGAAATTTATATCCTTGAGTGCATGTATTAACAAATTAGGGAGGGCAGAGATTAATGAATTGGGCGTGCAACTCAAAAAACTACAAAGCAAGCAAATTAAAAATCCCCAGATGAAAACTAAATTAGAAATACTAAAAATTAAGGGAGGAATTAATGAAATTGAAAGTAAAAGAACTATTGAATTAATAAATAAGACTAGAAGCTGGTATTTTGAAAAAACAGATAAAAAAGACAAAGTACTGATCAATCTAATAAAAAAAAGGAAAGAAGAAAACCAAATTGACAGTATAAAAGATGAAAAGTGAGACCTCACCTCTAATGAAGGGGAAATTAAGGCAATCATTAAAAACTATTTCACCCAATTATATGGCAACAAATATAACAATTTAGGAGATATGGATGAATATTTACAGAAATATAAATTGCCTAGATTAACAGTAGAAGAAATAGAATACCTAAATAATCCCATATCAGAAAGAGAAATTGAACAAGCCATCAAAGAACTCCCTAAGAAATAATCACCAGGGCCTAATGGATTCACAAGTGAATTCTATCAGACATTCAAAGAGCAACTAATCCCAATACTATACAAATTATTTGATATGATAAGCAAAGAAGGAGTCCTACCAAATTCCTTTTATGACACAAATATGGTACTGATTCCAAAGCCAGGTAGATCAAAAACAGAGAAAGAAAACTATAGACCAATCTCCTTAATGAACATAGATGCAAAAATCTTAAATAGAATACTAGCAAAGAGTCTCCAGCAAGTAATTAAGAATATCATCCACCATGATCAGGTGCTATTTATACCAGGAATGCAAGGATGGTTCAACATTAGGAAAACCATCCACATAATTGACCATATCAACAATCTAAGAAACAAAAATCACATGATTATCTCCATAGATGCTGAAAAAGCCTTTGACAAAATACAGTATCCATTCCTATTGAAAACACTGAAAAGTATAGGAATAGAAGGACCTTTCCTAAAAATAATAAACAGTATATACCTAAAACCATCAACAAGCATCATATGCAATGGGGATAAATTAGAAGCCTTCCCAATAAGATCAGGAGTGAAACAAGGATGCCCATTATCACCTCTACTATTCAACATAGTACTAGAAACACTAGCAGTAGCAATTAGAGAAGAAAAAGAAATTGAAGGTATCAAAATAGGCAATGAGGAGACTAAGCTATCACTCTTTGCAGATGATATGATGGTATACTTAAAAAATCCTAGAGAATCAACTAAGAAGCTTGTAGAAATAATCAACAACTTTAGCAAAGTTGCAGGATAAAAAATAAATGCACATAAATCATCAGCATTTCTATATATTTCCAACACATTAGAGCAGCAAGAGGTAGAAAGAGAAACACCATTTAAAATCACCCTAGACAATATAAAATACTTGGGAATCTATCTACCAAAACAAACACAGCAATTATACAAAAACAACTACAAAACACTTTCCAAACAAATAAAACTGGATCTCAAATAAAAGGAATTCCAGTAACCAGGAGCTGAGAAGCCAGTGCTTTGCCACATGTACTCTATAAGATGGATCCTGTTTTTCTTGTACTCTATATGCACCTGCGGAAGTTATAAACTTTGGGGTGGATGTTTTGTACCAGTTGTTCTTACATATCACAGTGAGAACATAGTGCCTTTTACATAGTAAACATTTAATATGCTTGTTGACTGACTAAATGCTAGACATTTTTATATTCTGCATTATTTTATTCTTAGGTCATTAGGAAGTCATGGGAGATTTTTAAGACCTAAGGTAACACATGACCAGTTCTGCTTTATTTAATTTTAATTTTTTTAAACCCATATCTTCTCTTAGTGTCAATTCTAAGACAGATGAGAAGCAAAGACTAGGCAACCAGGGTTAAGGAGCTTTTCCAGAATCATAAAGCTAGGAAGTATCTGATGGATGTTTAAAAAAATCAACTTTGGCATGTGGAGAGTGGGTGGAAGAGACTGGAATTAGGTAAACCAAGAAGGAAGCTTTTGCAATAGTCCAGGTGAGACATGTATAAGTAGAATTAATAAGACTTGAAAACATATTGAATATGGGTAATGGGGAAGGGTCAATGTTTCTGAAACTGTGAACCTGGGGGACTAGAAAGATGGTAGTAAACTCCAAAAAAACCCAAGAAAGTCTAGGAATGGAAAGGTTTTGGGGAAAAGTATGAGCTTGGTTTGGACATGGAGAATTTGAGGTTCTTATCCAGAAGATGTCCAGAAAAGCCAATCAGTCCTGTAGATGGTACTACAGGGCTGAAGGTCATTATTTTTGTTCAAATATTAGTTGAAATCTAATTCAAGAACTGTAATATATGCCGATCAATAAGTGCTACTGGGCATCTAGTGTATGGTTAGAACACTGTATTAATAAATAGACTATTTTAACAGTGGAATAGAGCAGGTATAGTCAGCTTCAGTAGATATTTAGCCAATTAGGCTTTGTTCATTGGCCAGAACCTGAATGCACTCTTATTTAACCCCAGTTACAAGGGAAAGAATATTAGGCTATTACAAATCCAGGACTAAAAATATAAGAGCCTCAGACTCCCTCATTGTGTAAAGCAAATACCTTTTCTGAGGGGCTGCTTTTACTTTGAGGATAATGAAGTCTGTTCTCAACAGTGCAAAACTAGAATTGAGATATCCACTGCTGGTTCAGGTCTCAGAGCTGGAGACTCTGCTCAAATAGAACAGATAAGGGCATCTCAAATAGAACAAATGAACATCTAACTTGTAAGCTATTACAAAGAAGCTGGTAGGTTGAAAAGAAAAAAAAATCTGACTCTCCAGTAACCTTGGGGTTATCTTTTACTCCTTCCTTTTCCTCACATCTCATGTCCAAGTAGTTATCAAGTCAACTAATTAGTAAAAACGTATTATGTGTCTACTATGTATCAGGCATTGTGCTAAGTGCGGAGGATACAAAAGAAGTAAAATATAGTACCTGTCCTCAATGAGCTTACAATCAAATGGTGGTTTTATGAATTCGACCTCTGTAACATCTAATATCTGTCCCTTTCTATTCCCACTGTCACCCTGAGTTATAACTAGAGTTGAACCTGGAGGGGGGAAGAGAATCCTTAGATATCCAGGGCACTTTCATGAGGCAGAGGAGAGAATTCCTGGGAAATCACTCCTATGGGGAGAGGCCAGCAGACCCTAGAAACCTTAGCTCTTGTTTACAGAGCCTTCAGATGAAGGTTACTGCTGGAAAAGCCAAAGCCAGGAAGAGAAAAAGGTGGAACCAGACAAAATTCACATTAAGTACACTACAATATCTGGCAGATTTTTTTACTTCAATACTCTGATGCATTTGTGATTTCATTAACCTGGATATTTTCTCCAGTGATTAAGATTATAACTAATCTGTGCATGTCCATCTGGGGTAACACTTGTCCACATTCTCTTATAAATCCACTCAAAGAACTGAGTGTCTCTTCTAGACTTCTTAACACTTTGTGAATACCAATGCAATATCAAGGATGTCCATTTGTTAAAAGCAGTCTAAAAACTGTGATCCTAAGGTCTCTCTGTCCCCTTTTATGCTATTTTACCATTGTCACTACAGAAGCTAAAGGGGCCTCAAAAGATCAAGGGCCTTTTTATATCTTAATGTCATCAGTTTTCATAGCCAAAGAATTCATCCCCAAATAAAAAGTCAGCCTGTAGGCTGACTAATGAGCTTCTTAGTACTCAGCCAGGCTGGTCTTTGGAAAGCAATTTGCTGCAGGTTCCATTTTCAAAGCTTCTTAAAAATGGAACTCTTCAGAGCTTGCACTCTACAGGCATAGCCTTGAAAACTTGAGTCACCATGCCTCAATGAAAATGGATTTTCAGAAGAATAAGTTCCTATTTTTTTTTAAACCCTTGTACTTCGGTGTATTGTCTCATAGGTGGAAGATTGGTAAGGGTGGGCAATGGGGGTCAAGTGACTTGCCCAGGGTCACACAGCTGGGAAGTGGCTGAGGCCAGGTTTGAACCTAGGACCTCCTGTCTCTAGGCCTGACTCTCACTCCACTGAGCTACCCAGCTGCCCCATAAGTTCCTATTTTAACATTCTGCTAAGTGCTAAACTCAGTTGTTTCTACCTAACACACACATTTTGATTGTGTGACCCTGGGTATGTCATTTAATCTCTCAGAATTCTAGACAGTTAAGACTATCAGATGCAGAAAAGGTAACAATCTACATTGGTAGAGTCTCCTCCCTCACCTAGGAGTTTCCTATACTAAGAAAATCATAGTTCCAGTACTTGCAGCCATAAAATTTAATAGTAAAGAAGCATACTAGCATTTTAAATAAGTTAAGTAATAATACAATTTAAAAGAGCTATAAAATTATATATAATACAGTGGAAAACAGGGATTTGGAATAAATATTATCTCCATTTTATAATATAATACTGAGAATGTTAGAATTACAAATATCTATAACAGAAATTTCAAAAAAATAAAATCAGTTAATATGTGTGATTTGAAGAGACAGTATGCCTATAATTAATGCTCATATTGGATAGGTCCACAAATGTCTACATTTAATAATATTAAGAATAAGGGAATATTCAAATAGCTCCATATGACAAGATCCTTTCTTCATAAAATTGTGTTTATGGCAACCTCAGCTTATAAAAAGGGCAAAGAAAAATAAATGATCATTTTCAAGAGACTTAAACTAAAAGAAAATTCAGGTTTTATTAAGGGCACAGAGAGGGGTAAGTAAATGATGGCCTTTCTTTATTAAAAACACAGAGGGGGTAATTAAATGATGTTTCTTTATTAACTTTCAGTAGAAACAAATACACTGAAGAAACAATTTACAAAAAATTCCATTTCATAATCATTTTAAAGACAAAAGCACTTCTGGCTTCCATTGGAGTTAGGCTTGTATAAAGAGCCCAGAATTAGATATGAACCTTCACAACTTAATTTTCAATCACCCCAGTTTTATTACCCTGCAAGTTTTGTCTGAACTAGTCTGTTGAGTCAACTGAAAATAGAAATGAGAGGCATTGTAATCCCCAAGTACTGGTAGAAATGGAGGAAATCTCAGAACAAAGAAACTGTACAAAGCACAAAATTCTCACTGAGTTTTCATAACAGCAGGACAACAATAGCAAATGCTATGATCAGTCTTAAAAATGTAAGTCTTTATTCCTTCATAAGAGAATAAATGGTTAGGAAGATAATTTTAAGAAAAGAAAGGTTATCAATTATATCTGTGCTTGTACTTTTAACAAATATGGCTATCTTTCAAACTAATCAATTAATTCTACAAAGGGGAGAGACTAGCAACATTAAATATGACAAAAAATAAGCTTTAAATTCCTAGTAAATTAAGTCCATTTCCTAAAAACAATTTTAAGATTTTTTTAAATGTTAGAAAAGTGTGAACCATTTCTAATACCAACAAAATCTAGTGATTTTTAAAAATACATTCTTGGATTTCTCTAAGTTTATTCTAATCTTTGTTTAAAGGTAAATTAGTAATAAACATCTGGCTATAAAATCTAAAGAGGAAGGAATTCTTTAAGAACTTTATGATTAAACCATTTTTTTTTCTGATGGATAAAAATATATTTTGCTCCTAAAAGACTACTAACCTACTACTAACAAAGAGATGAAGAACTTCATGAAGTATTGCTATATGTTATATCATAGGAGGAGCTGTTTTAAAGTTTTCCAGAACTGAATCCTTCAAGTTGCTGAAATTCTTAAATTTGACACTCAAGAGAAAAAAACCAACAAAAGACAAGTGAACAGGGCCAATTTGATAACAATAGCTGTCAGACTTTTTGGTGTTTTTCCAGAACTGTAGTCAGGTAGACTCAATAAATAATATTGCTGATGATTCATAAATTCTCGCTAATACCTTTCCATACAGTTCTCCTTCCTCCAATCCCCCAAAGAAATCCACTCTCATTTCTGAGCAAAGCAGTCTAAAGTGAAGGGGAACATGTTTTTTAGTGGCAGCTTCTCTGAAATGATGAAGTCAGAGAAGTTAAGAGGAGGAAAGGAATAATTTGTCCCAAGACAGAAAGCTATTCAACAGGGAAACCAGATATTCTACCTGAGTAATTTTGTAAATCAATCAATAAACACTTATTAAGCCCTTACTATGTGCCAAGTACAGTGCTAAGCAATGAATATACCAAGGTAGCTAGGAGGTAAAGTGGATAATGTTAGGATTTAGAGTTAGGAGTCAGAAAGACATGTATTTGAATTCTGCCTGAGATATTTAGTAGTTGTGTGACCCTGGGCAAAATCACTTAAACTCTCTTGGCCTCAATGAGGTTAATAATAGTGCCGACATACCCAGGGCTATTGTGCTTTTGGGAACCTAGAAATGATTATTACAAAAGATAAAAACAGTCTCAACCCTCAAGTAACTTACAATGAGGGAGATAACACATGCATATAAGATAACACATATATAAATAAGTAAATACAAGATGCACACAAATTGAAGGTAACCTTAAGAGAGGAAGTTAGTAGCTGCTGATAGGGATGGGGAAAGGCCTCTAACAGATTTTAGCCCTCCTGAAGAAAGCTAGGGATTCTAAGATGTAAAAGTGAAGAGATGAATTATTCCAGGCATGTGGCAGAGCCAGTACAAAGGTAGATAGATGGATGGAAGATGGAATGTTGTGACTGAGGAACAAGTAGGCTAGGATGATTAGACTATAGAATGCATGTAGGAGAGAAAAGCATAAAAGAATTGCACAGCTAAGAAGGGCCCAGATTATGAGAGCTTTAAATGCCAAAGGTCTTTCTATTTTATCTTAGAGCCACTAGAGTTTAGTGAATAAGGGGGCAATATGAACCATATGACACTAAAGGAAAATCATATGATACTACATTTGGTAACAATGTGGAGGATGGACTGGAGCAAGAAGACAGATCAGGAAGATCAATCAACTAGCACACTATCCAACTAGTCTAGGAGTAAAGTGATGAAGGCCTGCAACTGGGTGGTGGCAAGTATCAGAGAAGGGGCATATATGCAGAGATGTTGCAAAAGTGAAATTGAGAGGCCAAGGCATCAGATTGCATATATGGTAAGAGATATACAGGGAGTCAAAGATGAAACCTAGATTGGGGGCCTCAGGGATTGGGAGGAATTGAGGTACCCTCAAGAGTAAAAAGGAAATTTGGAAGGAGAGAAGATGTATTAAGCACCTACCAGATGCAAGTCATTTTGTTAGACATAAGAGATTCAAAGACAAAACATTCCTGTTTTCAAGAAGTAAATTCCACAGGGAAGATACAATATGGGATACACACATAAATAAATATAAGGTAATTTGAGGAAGAGGATCAGGGAAGACTTCACAGAGTAGCACCTAAACTGAAGAGGAATAATATGAAACAAGGCTATAAAGGTGGGTTGGAGCCAATTGCAGAGGACCTTATTGCCAGACTTAGGAAATTTGTGGTTTTTTTTCCTAGTGGTAAATAGGAAGTTGCTAATTTTTTTAGCAGACAAATAACTTACTAAGACATAAAAAATTATTTTGGTACCTCATGAAGAATGGCTTAAAGAGAAGAGATATAAAATACAAAAGATGTTATGGTGGTAAAACTTAAAGGACCTAGCAACTGATAGAAATGGAGAGAGAAGAGAGCCTAAGGTGTTTTCAAATTATGAACCTGGGTAACTAGGAGGATGATAGTATCCTCAACTGCAAAAGTATGACAATTTTATGGGGACACAATTATTATTAGTTCTGTGCTGAATTTGCCATGCCAAAAGACTATTCAAGCGTATATGCAAAATAGGCAGCTAATGATAGAAGATTATAGTAATGGTAAGGGATTAGAGCTAGATATATAAATGTGGAGCTCATCTGCATAGTTAACCAAACCATGGGAGCTAAGTATGGAAAACAGGTTGAGGACAGAGCTAAGGTAAGAGAATGAAAAGCATATTTGAGGGTCAGAGTAGTTCAGTTTAAAAAAAGAGTATATGGAGAGTAATATGATAAAGGAAGATATATATATGGTGGACAGCATGCTAGATTTGGTACTCAGAAGACCCAAAAATCAAATCCTGGCTCTGCTCCTTACTACTTATGTGTCTTTGGACAAGTCACTGAACCTCCTTAGGCTTCAGTTTTGTCATCTGAAAAATGAAAGAGTTGGACCAGATCTTTCCAACTTGACATCTGTAATCACAAAAAATAAGACCATAATGGTGGTTATGTCAGCTTTTGGACAGCCTTGAATGCAAAGCAAAATGTTTGAACTAATTTACAATAAGAAACTGGTGGAGATTTTTGAGGAGTGATATTATAAGATGTACTAGTATTAAGGATGGATTAATGAACCAAAGAGTGAAAGTACTTTTATCACTATGTTTCAACATGTCACTTCTATGCAAACAGTTCTGAAATCTGCCTTCTCATTTCATACATGAGGAAAGTTAAACTTAAAGCAGTTAGATGACCTGATCAAATCCACACAGCTAGTAAAAGTTAGAGCCATGCCATGTTTCCAGGCTCCAAATCTAGTGCCCTTTCCACTGTAATATGCTGCTTATCTTTTAGTAAGGGAAAGCACGTAAAGAAAAAGATTCAAATAGACAGATTAACAAGGGTTTAAGGATATAGTAAGAAAGTGGTGTTATGGGGCACAAATAATTTTTTTTTAAAGTTTAGCAGTTCAAGATAGATTAGACAGTTTAGTTACACAGAATAGAAAGGAATGCTTTTTTTAAGGACTGGGAAGACCTGTAGGCAGGTGGGAAGAAGATAGGGTAAGGAAGAGACTTGAAGATGCATGCAAGAGGATGAATGCTAGAGTAAGGTCTTAGATGAGGCAAGAAGAATGGGAACAAGAAACTAGTCAGGAAAGGAAAATGGCAAATTTGTTGATTCAACAAACATTTTATTAAGTACCTCTAGGGCAGAACACTGTGCTGGGCTTTAGGGGTGAAGTGAATTTGGGGTAAGACACAATCCCCACCCTCATGAAGCTTGGAGAGGTGGAAGAGGGGAGAAACACAAATATAGCTAAATATGAATACAGATATAGATAACTATGAATGCAAAATACTATATAAGTGAATTATGAAGCTGAAGAAAAACTATGTGTGGTTTAAGAAGGAAAAAAGGAGGCTTCATTAATTAACAGGAGGTACACTGGATTTGGGCTTTAGACTGGACAGGAATTCTGCAGGAAAAGGGAATGGGGAGAGGGGCATTTTGGCATAGGGAATAGTATAAACAAAGGCACAAAAGATAGGTTGTTTGGGCTGGATATAGGATAATAGGAACTAGAAAAGACCTTTGAGGCCACGAATTTGTTCCCCTTATTTTACAGATAAGGAAACTGAGACACTAAGAAGTAACTTGCCTAGTGTCACAGTATATGAGGCAGGATTTGAACCTGGGTCTCTCTGACAGCAAGTTCAAGACCTTAGCCACTATGCCATAAAATACATGGAAGCAAATAATAAAAAAAGTGTTTTAAAGTTTACAAGAAGCTCTAGGTATATATTATCCCATTTGAGCCTCACAATTCCTATTGGTATTTATTACTCTTATTTCCAAAAACACATAACAAAAATTCCAATTAATCAAGGCTTCAAAATGGTCTTTTTTGACCTGATTGATCTGACTGTCAGCCCCTTCTGTCCCTTTTACAAACTCCAGTTGCTCTTTATTCCTCCCCAATACCCTTAACCATTCTAAAAGGCCACTTCTTAGGAAGGTAAGAAACAATCTCTTCTTTTTTCTATGGTGAGAAATGAAAGTACCTTTACATTTCCAAGGTCCAGAAGCTAGAGTACCTGGAGCAGTAGGAGTTTTCCCCCCATTTCACATGAATACAATGATTATTCCTTTTATGTAGAATTCTTGGAATTAAGTAGAGGAAGCAGGAGTTCCAAAATTCCCCTTCTTCTAAAAATGAAAAGTCTAAGCAAACTTGTTATAACTACAGAATCTGCCAAAACTATTGTGTACAGTAACTGAGAGTGATCCAAAACACAGATTCCAGACTGAATACACTTTCAATACACTAGAGAACTTGGCTCTGGAGACAATTTGCATATTTTCATTTTCTAATAAGTTTAAACCTAGACAAAAACTACAACCAGTATTTATAACACAAGACAACACAGTCTTGTCCTATCATGTCTGACTAGCAAAAAACCAGATCAGACCTAGGAATCTCATATTTAACATTGTGGGACATTGCACTCCCTGCCAACAAGGACATAAATCATCAAAACTCTGAAGAATGAAACAGTGACTCTTAGATTCCTTTGAAATAATCTTCCCAAATGTATCAAAGTTCAAATGATTTTTATAGAAGACATATTAGTTCAACAAATTTACTGGATGAGGCTTTCTAGGAATCTGGGTTCAATTATCATCTCTCTGAAGATGACTTCCAGATCTGTAATATTTAGCCCTGGTCTAGTCCCACATCACCAAGTGCCTATTGGACATTTCAAGCTGGATGTTCTGGAAGCATCTCAAATGCAATATCATGCAAAAGAGAATTTATTATCTCTTCTCCCAAATCTACCTCTTTTCCAAACTCCCCTGTTATTACAGTCAAGGGCCCTACTATTCATCCAGTCATTCAGGCTCAAAACTTCAATCATCTTCAATTCAATTGTACTCACCTTATATATTTAATTGTGAATCTTGTTCTACCACCATGATCTCTTTCCCATATGTCTCTTTCTCTGTACTCCCATAGCCACTTTAGTTCAAGCCTTTCTCAATCCTGCAACAGCCTCCTGTTTGGGCTGCTTACCTCAAGTCTTTCCCCACTATCCTCCATCCAACCACAAGGTGATTTTTTTTTTTTAACCCTTAACTTCTGTGTATTAGCTCCTAGGTGGAAGAGTGGTAAGGATGGGCAATGGTAGTCAAGTGACTTGCCCAGGGTCACACATCTGGGAAGTATCTGAGGCTGGATTTGAACCTAGGACTTCCTGTCTCTAGGTCTGACTCTCAATCCACTGAGCTACCCAGCTGCCCCACACAAGGTGATTTTCCTGAAGCATATCTGATTGTCAGTCCCTTCTGTCCCCTTTACAAACTCCAGTTGCTCTCTATTGCCTTAAAGATCAAATTGATTCCTGTTAGACATGTAAAGTTCTTCACAACCTGGCCCTTTTAATCCTTCTAATTCTATACTTTACTCCCCTCCTTGCACTATTGTCTAACCACACTGGCCTACTCACTGTTCCTGACACAAACTATTCCATCTCCCATCCTCCATGCTTTTAATGCACTCTACTTCTTCCTCCTTTCTTTCTCTAGGAATTCTTTAAGGCCTAGCTTGAAGTACTTTTAAATGCTTGTTGACTCATGTACCACTTTCTTTATGAAGTCTTTCCTTGGTCAGTCCCATCTCAAAAGTACCTTTTATTTATCATATGTATATTCTTTATATATTCATATGTGTGCATATCTCATTAGAATGTAAGCTCTTTGAGGGCAGAAACTTTTTTTGTCTTTGTATCCCCAGTGCTTAGAACAATGGGTAACAAATATTAAGCATGTAATAAGTTCTTATTAATTGGATGGATTAAAAGGATTTAATTTAAATGGATCAAATTAAAAATTAAATAGATTTTTATGATTATCTACATCTTTCATGCTAAATACATAATATCCTTCACTAATGCCTGGCCCTAATGAAAGTGATCCTGGGATTCTCAAAGTTTATGTTAATAAAACAATAGTTCTGGAAGGTTCTACTAAGAACTATCACCTTACTTGTTCTTGGTTTCAAGAACAAGTAAGGTGATAGTTTATGCCCAGGACCAGAAATAGCTAAATTTACAAGTATCTTAAAGCTACTGATATTTAGAAATTAAACTTTCAGAGTACTGACAAAGAGCAAATCAATATAAATTCAACCTATAACAAAACAATTTACCTAGCAGGCCAGCTACGCCCAGAATAAAAGTAATTGTTTTTTAAACTCCAATCATCATGTTAGGGTCAGTATTAGATAAATGAAGCTTTCAACTACTTAAAAATGTAGTCTCCTTACCTTTTTTGAACACTCAGTGAATTAAGAACAGGCTATCTTCATTTTGAGCTAAAATGGAGCCTGCAGGAATCCGTGTTTAGTTGTTTTCAGTTCGTGTCCAATGCTATGTGACTCCATTTGGGGATTTCTTGGGAAAGTTAATGGAGTAGTTTGCCATTTTCTTTTGTAGCTCATTTTACAGATAATGAACTGAGGCAAACAGGACTTGCCTAGGGTCACATAGCTAGTGTCTGAGGCCAGATTTGAACACATGAAGATGAGTTTTCTCAATTCCAAGCCCAGGGCTTTATCCACTGTGCCAACTAGCTGCCACTAAATGTGTTCATTGGGATATATGGGATGTTCAAGGAAGCCTAGTATCTCTGGTATGAAGACTTGCTTTCTTCCACTTTCAGGACTGCTTTCCTCCTTTGGTGTCTATCTTCCACCCCTGGGGCTCCAAAAGTTGTGGCATGTGTACTAGTGCATTACACCAAGTAGTACATTAAACCCTAGCAGCAGAAGGGCTAAAGAGGTTGAGGGTAACTGAGAACAGACCTCAAATCTATCCACTGAGTTGGAGGGGTCCCTGACATGAGAGAACTTCCCCTAGCAGATTGGGCGGATCAGAACAATTTGTTTCAACCACCACAAAGGTGGCTGAAACAGACACTGTGGAACAATTAGTACTTTATCAGACTGGAAGACACCAAGGTCATCCACTGCATCCTGGGCTATCATCAGTCATCTTGACTTTTGCCTTGCCACTGAACTTCCATGACTCTGGAAGAGAGAGTGAGGATGACAATTTTGGAAAACTTTGCATCATTTAAATCCAATGTATGTTCAAGTCAAAAGACATCACCAATGATGTCATTTTGCTCCTCTTCTAGTACAAAGAACAGTCAACCCACCAATCTTAATTAATTTCAATTCAAACAACATTTGTGTCTGGACTTTGTGGGAGGCACTGTACTACACACTAGAGAAACAAGGACAGTCTCCCATTTATGATAATCATTATATTTTGGAAAAAGTTCTTAGATTTATAGGCCTTCATTAGTCATTCACACCGATGTATCCCAAAGCTGCCTTCTATCTCAAAGCAAATATTTTTCTTTCATTTATTTTTTTTTGGAAATTTTGGAGGAAAATACCAAAATCAGAGATAGAAAACTAGAAATATATATTGTTCTGGGAACATGAGGAGAATGCTACTATAAATAAACCATTTCCATTAAATTTCTTGATGTTTCCTGTTATTGTTATCTTCATTAAAACTTTTACGGGTTATAATTTTTATGTAAAGGGCATTGAATCCTTTATGACCACTCTCATAAGCCACCACAGTAGGCAGTCACTGTGAAATCTGAGGAGACCATACCAACAACAGAATGCAGGTCACTGTGACATGGCAGACAATACCGCAAAGTCAAAATTGCAGTTCGTCTTACACTGACTGAGCATCTTTATAGAAAAAAAATGTTAAGTGAGAGGGTATCAGTTTTCTAAGGTGTCTTGGCCCCATATTCCTCAAGTTATGCCTTTATCTCATTCCTGGAAGGTCGGGGAAGGACATGTGTCTATCCAGTAGAATGAGTTTAATTCACTCCATTTTTTGATCCAGAATTTGAATCTCTGGCCTATTTTGCCCACACATGGTACACTCATACTTATCTCCTGATCAGTCAATCAGTATACCAATCTAAGGCCTGGGCACCTCATCCATTACATACAACTGCTCTTAGGAAACTTACAACTCCAGATTTCCTTCCTGTATTAGTACTTTTTACTATCCACTGCGATAATTAATAATTTTAGTTACCCAGTTACTACCATTTTCATTCTATATTCCTTCCTAAGACCCTACTATCAAAGTCCACAGCACTGTCAAATGTTTTCATCAGTGCATATAGTATTAGTCTTTGAAGCTATACTCTAAGGACCATGGGAATTTTCTGCTAGAATTATCCCCTATTAGAATTATCTTCATTGTCAGTAAACTTTTTGTAAGTTTTATATGATTTGTATAAGGAAAATGGTAGTATAGGAAGGAAGCCCTGGGGCAGCATTAATCTTACTTTTCTATTTATATTTTGCACTTAGTAGGTTAATGTTTCATTCATTCATTCATTCATTCATTCATTCTGGACCCCATACCTTTAGTCTATAACCCTAGTTCAGCAACATATCGTCTCTCTCACTAAAGCAGGATTTTTTTTTAACCCATACCTTCCATCTTAGAACCAATGTGTTAGTTCCAAGGCAGAAGAGTGATAAGAGTTAGGACATGAGGGTTCAGTGACTTACCCAAGGTGTCAGAGGCCAAATCTAAACCCAGGACCTCCCGTCTCTGGGCCTGGCTCTTAATTCACTGAGGCACCTCAATGCCCACAAACCAGGGGTTCTTGGCCTCTGTGTCAAGGTATCCTTCCCACCCCCTTTGGCAATCTGGTGAGACCCTTCTCAGAATAACGTTTTAAAATAATTAATAAATTTCCAGAATCAGAGAAAATAAAGATATAGTTTTGTTTTTTCAAACCCAAGGTCATAGAGCCCAAGGTTAGGAACCCCTGATCCTTTCCATCCTCTCCCCCCAACTCAGGCCCAATCCCCAGCACGCAGCATCCGAGAACCCCGAAGTCCGCCCGCCCCCAGCCCCGGACCTCCTTCCGGGGGCCTCAGTGGGCCCTTCCCTCCCCCACCTTCCTCATCAGTTTGCCCAGAAGTCGACTAGGTCACAACTCACTGCATTCTTTCCTGCCCCCACAACCTCGGTCACTTCGACCCCAGGAGGCAGAAAAAGAAACAAGACTGCCGGAGAGATGGGAGGGGAAAGGAGGGATTACCTCCAAGAGGCCTCCCTCTTCTCCAACCCGCCCCCATCACCTCAGCCGACCTAAAATCGGCAGCCCCAGCCAGGTTTAAATTTAGAAAGCCGGGAGCGCGCGCGCACGTGTGCGCGCTGACCTGGAGCCGGGCACCCGCACGCCCACGCGCTTGCAAGACAAGGGAGGCGGGGGAGGAGCTGGATGAGTCACTGCGCGCGCCTCTCCGCTCTTTTCTGGCCCCTCCCCCTAGCCCAGTCTTCTCTCTCGAGCCGGTTCCTCCCTAGCCAAGAACCGCCTGACGTCAGCCGCTTCCCGGAAGGGTGACGTGAGCTCCCCGTGGGGAATAGAGTGAGAGAGAGAGAGAGAGAGAGAGAGAGAGAGAGAGAGAGAGAGAGAGACCTGTGGAATGTTCACGGGGCTTCCATGCCTTAAAGGGACAGGACTTCGGTTAAAGAAAAAGGGTGTTTTATTTTAAGGAGATGATCAGATGGAAGTCTGATCAGCGAAAAAAGTTAAGGTGCCAAATGAAAGACTCAGCGGCTGAGGACCAGCTTTTTCTCATTCTGTTCAAAGAGAAAGAGGAAAAGATGGAGAAGATGATGGAGATGAGGTTGATAGAGAAGGTAGAGATGATGGAGTAGGAAATGGAGATGATAGAGAAGGAGGAGGAGATAAGGAAGGGCGCCAGATGGTCACAGTAAAAATGGAGAGAAATAATAAAGGATTGACTTCTTGAAAAATGAGAAACAAAGCCCCAGAAGACAAAACCTCTGAGGGGAAGGCTGGGAAAGAGGTCTTGGACGTTAGGGAAGCCTGGGGACCAATTCAGCCTCAGTCACATTTGTGACAAATTCAGTTATCACATCTGTAAGAATGGGGGCCAAAAATAGCACCTACCTCACAGGGTTGTTCTAAGGATCAAATGAGACATAAAACGATTGCTGAACTCTGGCTCCAGTTTGTCCAAATAGTTTTCCATGACACTTTTCTCACCCCCTTCACTCACCACCTCTTCTATGCAGTTTGTTTTTCTGCTGCTAGGTGGTAATCCTTGTGTGTATCGTGATGACTTAAAAATACAAACATAGATTGTTAGGACTGGAAAGGATCTTAGGGACGATGTAATCTAAACCCCATTTTAAAAGTGATGAATCTAAGGCCCAATGAGGTTAAGTGACTTGTCCTAGTCAAGTCAACAAGTATTTATTTAGTGCCTACAATGTAACAGTCTTTGGATACAAAAAAAGCAAAAATTATCATGGCTTTCAATGGAAGAGCTCATACCTAATGTGAAAGTGTCAAATTCAGGTTATTGTGATGTGGGAATGGGCATGGGCCTATAAAACTCCCCAAACCACATTAAAATTTAATTGGAAAATGCTTACCTAAATAAATAAAAATATAATATAACATAAATAATGTTAATTTGTGATTGTCTAAGTTAATGTGCTACCCACACAGATAGGTAGTAAGAAGCAGAGTTATCTGACTCCAAATCCAATGAGCTTCTGACTACCTCACTGTGTTTAACATGAGTTAGTTTTTCAAGCTAGATAGCAGTCACCAATCTGCTGACTCCAAATCTAGTATCCATCACTTTACCATGTTATATAAGCTTCAAAAGATCAAGGATCAATCTGTTAAAACTCGGTTCCCACCCTACCCCCATTAAATCACAAGTTTGTTGAAAGCAGGGACATTTCTCTGTACCCCAAGTGCTTAGTACAGTGCCTGGCACAGAGTAGGTACTTAAATGTTTATTGACTGATTTAACATTCTTTGCTCTGCATTTATATCCATTTATAGTTGCATTAAAAGTGCTTATGTCATTTATTCTGTTTTAAGTAAAAGAGAATTCTAGGATAAGTAGGATTCTCTAATGGTCCTGTCAGCCTGCCTCCTGGCAGAACTCTAACATGAAATTTCAAATATTCTTAAGTACCTATACTGTTTCCTTTGGTTCCAGGTTCCAGCGGTTCAAAATTTAGAGGGGAGGAGGGGAAAGGAAGGTCCAGCATATCATATAAACAGATTTCTTCACCCAGAAGTTAATAGATGTCACAATGGCTTCTTCTATTCAAGTGAGAGGCAAAAGATGAACTTGTCTCTTACCACAATCTTCTACTCATTTACTTGAATAAGTGAAAGTTCCGTTAGAACTTTTTACCCAGGCCAAATAGGAAAATGAAAGAACAACAGAATGGCAAAATTTAGACCAAAGTAATGGTACTTACATAATTGAGACAACCAACTGGACCATCTTTTGACATTGGACTAACTTGATGTTCTTTTGCCATTACCTTTCTTTGAAGAATTAGAATTGGTCAAATGAATAATAATTTACAAGTCTATCTCCTACACTCTTTAGATTTCAATCCTACTAATGAGTACTCTTCCTTGACACAACCTTTCACAGACATACCCCTAAGATTCTATTCATAAATGGTTCTCTTTTTCATTTCCCACTCCTCTATATTGTGAATTAGAATCCTTTCCTCTTATCCTTTATCATTAAGCCCATTCCCCCTGCCTATTCCCCTCGCCAAATCCAGGGATTCTTTCCTTCACCAGGCCCTTTTCCCTTCCCCATTGATCTCATTACCACTAACTTTACTTTGTTAGCCAGGTTTGTCATCCAGTATCCTTTTCTGGAAAGTAAGAAGGTATAAGCCACAGTATCCAAATATATATTCTTTTACCTGTGACTAGCTTTTGGCTATTATACTGACTACATAGCTTTAGTATTTCAAGTTTGGGAAAATATAAGAATAGAATGGAAGGGCAGAATGTGTTTATGAACAAAGTATTTGCTCAAAGGGAGGATTTAAGATGGGTCATGGAAGAGTGATTTGGAGAATAAAGTGATGAGAAATAAAGCAAGATCAACAATAGAGAACAATAATGAGAGAAATTTAAAACAACTCTCTGAAACCTGCTGTAAATTTTCTCTAGCTATCACTTTACATCCTTTTGGTAGTGGGAGGAGAGGGAAAAGAGATGGGAGAGAATTTTCTAATATATCATATCTCAATAAAACTTTCCCTGATCCCACCCCTATGTACACTTATTTAATAACATCCTCTTAGATTTCACATAGCATTTTATTTCCTAATTATCTGATATATTTATCGTGTTATATTGTATACTCTAGCCATCTGAATTTATGTCTAATCCCTCTCTTAGACTTTAAAGTGCACAAGGGAAAGAATTGATTCTTAGCTAACTTTTATATTTCTCCTATTGCCCAGAACTGCTCTACAAACTCTAGGAATTGAATTAATGTATGCTATCAAGATGTATTTATGATGATACAACAAAGTATGGTCTAATAATAATTTTAAACTTTCATCATTAAGGATCGAGTATTATACATTTTCTGCATATAGTTTCTCTGCCTTCTTCCTCCATTATTTGCCCTGTCCCAGAAGCCCAATTAACTGCTAATAGCCTCTACTATAGGAGAGCAGTAATCTAGGGCAAATAGCACTAGACAAGACAAGCCAGAATCTTGGGACCATTCCCAACTGTGCCGGTGACTCACTGGATGACATAGGCAAAGTGTTACTTTCCTAGTGCTCTGATTCTCCATCTGTGACTGAGTTGGGTGGGAGGGGGTGTGTCAGGGAAGAATAGAGTAACACATGCTGCCTTCTAACCTTACAGAGATGTAGGGGAGGCCAGGCAGGATGAGACTAGGGGAAGGAAAGGGGTCATTGAGTCAGTCTGTTGATTCCCTATATAGGATAAAAGCTAAAAGAATCCAATTATTATGTCATAAGATCCTCAGAAATGGCATACTGAGTCAACTACATGGTCCTTTACAATCCAATCGTCTATTTCTGATTTTGATATGAAAGAATGGTTTATGAGAGCTTATTTTTTTCCTCAAATTCACAAACTCCCTGAAATCCAGTCACAAATCTTTCAGTGGATTCCAGATCAAGAACCCCTGCATTAGATGATCTGTAAAATCTCTTCCATTTAAAATATTCAGTGATTCTATTATGTCATCCTTATGGGTTATAATGTGTCCTGAGCATAGCTTTCATGACCCATAAGAATTATTCTCTATTTTTAAACCTATTGAAATTTTTGTAACAAGCATTTATTTAATACCTACACACTATGCTATATCTCTGGAGATAAAAAGTTGAAAAAACGAAAAGTCCCTGCCCTCTAAGAGCAGATAAGAAACAATGTATACACAAATAAATAAATAAAAGTTCTAAACAAAGTAAATACAAAGTAATTTGGGGAAGGGGGGAAAGCACTAACAGCTAGAGAGTGGAGCAGGAAATCAGGAAGGGCCTTATGAATGTAGATTTTAAAATTAATATTCAGTTCTAACTACACAGTAGGAAGCAGTACTTGAGAGGGAACTAGTGGTACCAAAGAGACTTTTGATCAGGGTAGTGATATGATTAGACTATGTTTTATAGGAATGTTCATTTGGCAGTTGTGTGGAAGAAGGACAATGCAGAGAAACAGGAGCCATGGATGACATAGCAGTTTAGTACTCTATGTGTGGATTTTAAAATTAATATCCAATATCCCAAAAGTATAATATTTATAGATAATTCTAACTATACATATGCTAGCCATGGTCCTGGCAGAGCTGCTGTGGTGGTGGTGGTCACCACATTCTATGAAACATCTTGCACTGATATGGGAGGAATTAGAAGGTAATTATATGAGGGCATTCAGCAATAAGAGCTACAATGACCTGTTAAAATCCTACCTTCTGTAAGAGCCTTTCTCAGTCCTCCTTTATTGTAGTGCCTTCCCTCTAAGGCTACCCCTAATTCAACCTGCCTATGTCTTGTTTATGCACAGTAGTATGCATGTTGTCTTCTATTAGACTGCATCCTTGAGAGCAGCGATTGTATTTTGACTTTGTATACCCAATAATCAGCATAGCACCAGGCATCTCTAGGAGCATATTAATACTAATTTAATGACTGACTAGACACAGATGTGAATATCTTCCATGTCTTTAAGAACTATGCCCTAAATACAATAAATAAATTAAGCTGTCATTTGTTGAATTATAATTCTTGTATTTAGAAATGATTGTAATTTTAGAGATGATAGGCCTGGGCTCTTCCTAAAGCCTGGAATTCTGAGATTGTCTATCGCTGAACATATTCATATATATATATATATATATATGTTTATATGTGTGTGTGTATTTAAAATATTCTTTAATACAACATGTTGGGAAGGGCACTTGAAAGAATACTGCTTTATATCTCCTTAAGACCCTAGAGATATTTCTGGTTTGGGGGATATGGATAAAAATGTGCCAAATAAATCCCACTCTGATTTGCTGGGAGTAGGGAAGGATATATCATTTTCTTTTCTTTTCTTTATTTCTTTATATATCTCATTTTAAAAGGAAAGACCACTTTCATTTTTGTTCTAGAACTATGAACAATAATTCTCTTTCTTACTAGTACTTCTAGTGAGTCCTTTGTTATGGGCCTCGCAGTCCCTGTACATCTTCCTCAACCATGGAAAAAGCAGAAACTTTGCGAATGGCTATTAGAGTTTGCTAGCAGGATTGACCTAGACAAGTCTCCTGTGTCTTCATCTGTTCTATATCTCTTTCCCCGAGTATAAGTGTGTTAGTTGATAAGTGAGAGATGGATTTTCCCAGCACTGGGTCTTAGCACGGGGTTATTGTTAGGTGCTGATACAGGAGGAGCTCTCAGGCCCTATCACAGAGGGTTGGCAACAATCCATTGGTCCACAACTTAGTGAAGCAGTAGTAGCTCCTGCAGCTGTGCTAAATCCTGGCACAAGGGAAGCAATAGCAACATTCACATGCTCCAATGGCAATGGTCATTATCGCAAACCCCTGTGGCAAGAGGTAGTGGCTTGGTTCCCCAGCAGTGGGACCTGTAGAGGTTTTAATGGTAATGAGAAACAGAATGGGCAGTATCACAAGACCCAGTGGCAGTAGATGCCAAATTGTCTACTTTGTGGAAGAAGGGGAAAGGGGAAAAAAGGGAATGAGCATTTATTAAGTACCTAGTATATGCCAGGCACTATGCTAAGTGCTTTATAAATATGATCTCATTTGAGGGGGAAAAAAGAAGAGGAAAGCCCTTCAGCTGAGGATTCTAAAGGGACAACAATTTGGTATCCTCTCTCAAAGGGACTTCTCTGGACAGGAAGGTCCTGCCTGGTGGATGAAGGGATACCCATTGGAGGCAGTCTTTGGAAAGTATTGACCTTGGATAGACTGCATGAAGGATGGCAATGACTCTTAGCTACCTTACTTACAGATGGCTTGACACATAATGAGGACTGGTGACTACAAGGAAAGTGGCATCATCTCCACTATGACCTTTCTGTTCCTGATGCTATTTCTACTCATCACCACAACTCTTTACATTAGAACTGAGCTCTATGAATTGCAAAGACTTGGTATCATCCACTAGATTGACCAGACTGTTGGAATCCTGGGGTCTGAGTCCTTCCAAAAGGGAAAGGTAAGCCTGGGATTTCTTTCTTCAACTCCCTGTTCCTTATCTGTTTTGTTGTTATAGTTATCTTTCTATTTTTGTTTTTGTTTTACTCTTCTAGTGCTGCCTATGCCAAGCTTCTCACCTTTTCAGGACCACCTTTTTAAGGCAATTTAATGGTGGGAGGCCCTCTAAAACAAAAGTGTCAAACTCGAATAGAAAAAGGCATCTCTAAATGGTTCATAAGGATCCCCCCTGTAGTCTCATATTGATTTAGAAGACCACATATTTGTATTTTCTATGTTCTGTTTTAGTTTTTTTTAAATATGTATTTCCCAATTAAATTTTAATTTTTTACTTTCTGTCTTAATAACAATTCTAAGACAGAAGGGTAAGGGCTAGGCAAAGAGTTAATTGACTTGCTCAAAGTCACAGAGCTAGGAAGTATCAGAGGTCAGGTTTGAACTCAAGATCTCCGAACTCCAGGCCTGGTATTCTGTCTACTATATCTAGTTGTTTGTTAGTTGTTGTGAGTTTTTTTCCTTTAAAAGATAATCATTGAAATTTAGTTGTTCCAGAGAATTAAGGTTCAAGGTGTCCATAAAACTTAATCACGTAAGTACAAAAGTCAACACAGGAGGAGTCACTAACTACTTGTTAGATTGACAAAAATCAAATGGCCCTTCCTTCTTGTCCCTTACTCTACTTCCTTCCCATTCCAGATAAATTCCCCTATCATATTTTATATAACTGCTAGAGTCATCTTTCTAAGACACATATTTGACCATATCATTTCTTTGTTCAAAACCTTCAAATAGGTCCATATTTCCTTTAAGATAAAATATAGTTCCTTAGCCTGACTCCTTCTTTCTTTCTTTCTTTCTTTCTTTCTTTCTTTCTTTCTTTCTTTCTTTCTTTCTTTCTTTCTTTCTTTCTTTCTTTCTTT
>NC_058133.1:118800319-118836636 GCF_016433145.1 Gracilinanus agilis
GAAGCTGGAGGTCCGGCCAGAAGCTTGGGTACTCTGCTCTCCAGAAAGAAAGAGGAGGTACCAGGCTAGAGTTATATCTGTCAGTTCTCTTAAATATTGTTAGCTGAGGGAATATGAGTTACAGGTTGATACTAAACTTATTGTTATACAAAAGTAGGGAAAGAAGGACTCCAAACTTTATAGGCAAGGCTTGACTTCCTTCCAAATGCTAGTTCCACAATGAATACACACAAATCATATAGCAAAGAAATCCATTTATTCAATCAATAGCAAAACAAAAATTAGAGAAAGTATACATAGGAGAATAGATATGGCCAATACAGAGTGAAGGAGCCTTGCCACTGGAAATGAGGTTAGTTCAACCAAGAGATCTCATCCCAGTCTCAGATCTCTCCAAAAGGGAAATTTCCCCTTGGTATCTAGGATAGCAAGCTAGTATTGGGGACATAGTGGAGATTACCAGCTCTCTCATGTCAGCTTCTTTCCAGAGTCTAATTCTCCCTTCAGCCACCTGAAGTGGGCATTATCCATTTTCTCACTCAAAACTGGAATCTAGAAAGTGTTTAAAGAAATTCCTGAGCCTGAAAAGACTGGGAACTCTCCACTCCTCTGGATTCATCAACTCTGACTCACCCCCACCCCTCATATAGGTTAGAGGCATTGCTCACCACCAATAAAGAAAATCCTATGCCAATGGACTTCGGGACCTAAATTAGTGTTATCAAGAAGAGCATTGGTCTTTGAGAAAAACAAAACAAACAAAATTAAAACTTTGGCTCTGAAGCCTCTCTTAAATGAATTATTAGCACTTTTCCTTTCTCTAGACCTCAGTTTTCTCATCTCTAAAATGGGAATGAGACTTCTTTACCTACCTGCTTTGTTATTGTCTTTTCACTGCTGCTGCTGGTGGTAATGTGTGTGGGATGGGGGTGGAGGAGTAGGGATTTCATCTATATGAGGATCTCCTTCTGTAGAACTTCCCTCTACTGACCCATCATTAACCACCTGTACCTTTTACAGCATTAGCATGCACTAAGGGACACTGAGACATGAACTGATTGCCCATGGCTACACCACTAATACTTGTCATAGGTGGTAGGTCTTGAGTCTAGGTAGGTCTTCCTGATTCCATGGCCCAACATGTATCTCCTACTCTGCTTTACCTCCATTCACATTAACTGTCCTCCTAAATGTAAAGTATGGTGCTGGGGATGCAAAGATGAAAAACTGACACAGTTCCTACCCTCAAGTGGAGTGTTGAGGAGGAGGGTCAGCTATATATAAAGACTGATGAATCACAGAATCTTGAAGTCACTGAATCTAACCTCCACATTTTCCTGAGAAAATGAAAGCTAAATGAGTTGCCTCAGGTCAAATAGCTAATAATTTAAACCCAGGTCTTCCTGGCTCTCAAGTCTAGCCTATTTTATACTAGACTACACATTCAAGGAACACAAATCATTCTTGGAGGAAAGAAACAATTGGGACAGAGTAATCTGGGGAATTGGGCAACTAGGAGGCACAGTGGGTGGTGTATGGGGGTCTGGTGGCAGACCTCATCTTCATGAGATCAAATCTAGCCTTAGACACTTACTAGCTATATTACCCTGGGCAAGTCCCTTAACTCTGTTTGCCTCGGTTTCCTTATCTGTAAAATGTGTTGGAGAAGGAAATGGCAAACTACTCCAATATTTCTACCAAGAAAACCCCAAGTGGAATTTTGGAGGGTCAAACACAACTGTAAAACAGCTTCACAACAAATCCAGGGAAACCTGAGGATAGAAAGATCATTTAGTACGATAATTATTATAATTTTTATAATCTAGACCAGGGATTTCATCACAAAGGTAATCTTGATGTAGAAATTGTCTACTGATGCCAATCAGCATTTATCTGTAATTTACCTGAGGCACTGAGAGCTTAATAACCTTCCCACGATCACAAAGTTATTATGTGTAAAAATTTGTACTTGAACTCCTGAAATTTCAGGGGCTACTATACCATGATGCCTCTAATTATTGTTACTACTGGTAATATAAGTAAAGGAAAACAAAACTGGAATCATTTTATACCTTCCAGGAACCTTCCTTGGCTTTCTCTTCTTCCATTTCCCCTCCCCTTCCAGCTCTTGAAGAGCCTATAAAAATAACTAATTGTGATGGTAATGAACAAAATCACTTGTCTGGACAGATCCCCCTGGGAAATCACAGGACCTCCATAGAAACTCTTTCAATTTCAATTTATGTCCCTTTCATGTAAATAAATCCGTTAACCCCAGATTGGTGATATTACTCTATCACCTTTTATGTCTTAAGAACAACCTAATTTGGCGACCACTTTGAAGCTGCCCAGTGATGCATTAACATTATTTCACCTCCTCCCTCTGCAGGAGGATTTTTTTTGTAATGCCCAGGGCACAGAGGCATTCTGCAATTGGCACGAGCCTGGAGCTCAGAGCAGAGTTGAGCCCCATTCCTCCTCCTGGTGACTCATTTGACATTAGCATAATTACATTACGGGAGTCAAAAGTGATTTTCAAACTATGAGTAATGCAGGGTATTAGAGAGAATGTTGACAAGACAACGAGGAATATCAGCTCCCTAACTAAACCAGCTGCTGATAAACAGCCGCAGTAAGTGAAGGAGCGGAAGGCAAAAAGAAACTATCCTTCTTTGGAACCACCAGATACCTGGGAGAAGAGGGAGGCATATTTTAGAGTCTCTTGGAGAGGGATCCTGAATGGGCACCATAAGTAGAATGAGATGAAGTTTCAAGTCATTTTACATCAAAGATCCCTTTGTAGAGGTTCATTTCTCTCCTGCCCAGTCATGTGAAAATAGATGTCTCAGTGGTCCAAAGAGTATTTTTAAACTTCACGTTTTATAAAAACAATGCCAGTTTGAATTTATATATAGTATCTTTCTTTGTAAATGTCAAATGCCTTCTCACATTTTTAATCTTACAATCACTTTTTTCCGGGTGAGGTAGAGAAATCTGTAACCTGTGGCCAAGTCATTAAGTCCATACAATATAAACTCCTTGAGGGCAGAAACTGTTTTTATTTGGTCTTTTTATCCTTGGCACCTAACACAGTGCCTGGCACACAGTAGTCACTTAGTGAGCTTTTGTTAATTGTTTGTCATTCGTCTATAAAAACATATATATTTATTTTGTTGGGATATATATACTGTATCTGTTGCAAGGGAGGACTTCTAAGAAATAGGTTAGTGGGTAGTGATAGACACCTAAAAGGCACCAATGAAACCTTTTTTAAAAATGCACAGAAAAAAAGGCACAGAATGGGGACACAAGTAGAACAATATTGTTACTACCTTTAAAATTTTTTATATATGTAATGTGTTGTATGGGTATATCTATCTATATGTATAAAATGTTTATACATGTATATTTGTATATATATATATATGTGTATAAATATATTTATATTGTATTTAAATCTATATATTATCTATCTATATACACACCCAGAGGATCAGACCAATATATATAATATCACATATATTATTTTATTTGTTTTTTAATGTCAATGTTAATTTCATTTTTAATCTATATATAATTTTTTAACAATTACATGTAATAAATTTCCACACAAGTTTTCATAAGTTATATGACAGAATTTATCTCCCTTCCTCCTTTCCTTCCCTCCTCCCAGTGCTAGCAGGTGATTTGATCTGGTTTATGCGTGTATTATCACACAAAACATATTTCCTTCCATATTTTGTAAGTGAATTTTTTTTGTAAGTGAATAATCTTATAAAACCAAAGCCCCAAAACATACACCCAAATAAGTAATTGAAAAATCTCATGCTTTCATCTACATTCTGACTCCAACAGTTCTTTCTTTGGAGGTGGATGGCATTCTTTGTCATAAATCCCTCAGAATTGTTCTGGATCGTTGTATTGCTGATAATAGCCAAGTCTATCACAATTGATCATTCCCTAAAATTGCTGTCCAGGATATAATATTGGAAAAAAAAACTATATCTAAAAAGTACATAATTTCTAATGCAAACTTCTTTCTTGTTCTTTATATGTTGAAATGTTTGTTGGTGATTATTAATTTGAAAATAAAAAGGAAATTTTAACTTAATAGTCAAGTGAAAGGAGGAATGAGAACTGAATTCTAGTTTTAGTTTCACTTCTAAATCCTTTCAGCTTTCTCTACCTTAATTTCCCCAGCTGTATAATGGAAATTATAATAATACGTACCTTGCTCACCTCATAGGAATGGTCTGAGAATAAATGAAATAGAAGCTGTGAAATCTTTTGAATGCCATTATCCTATCTTGTATTCCTCCTTCTCACTCTCTTGCTCTTCAGTCCATAATCCTTTTCCTTATCCTTTCCTGGTTACCTGCAATTGATAGTTTTCTCTCCTGTTTCAAATTACCTCATGTTATTTCCACTCTTTAGAGGATGTAAAGAATGTTGCACGAATTGTCAGATATTTGCTTAACTATTTTTCTTTGTTACAAGTGAAAGTTCTTTTAGGGACAGAGTAAAGGAAGTAAATAGAAAAATGATGATGGTGGGGGAAATAGGCATGAATGGAACTCCTTAAAAAATCATTTTGTCGGCTGTATCCTCTGAGCATAATATAAATTTATAAGCAGGAGAACTTCAGTATTATGTCTCTTATCTAGTACAGTGCCTGGGCACATGGTAGGTACAGAAAAAATATGTATTAAGTTGATTTGAGCTAATATCAGCCTATGATATTAGCACTATTAGAAAAATAATGGTATGAGCCCTTAAGAACTAAATGTTAGGGTAAGGGGGAAAATGAATCATCCAGTCCAGAAAACATCTTTTGTTTTGTTTTTTTTGTAGATGATAATGACATTTAAAAAACAATCATGTAAAAGGAAGTTAGAGAAAATGAGAACCACCAATTCTGTTTTACTCATTGATTATTTGCTTGAAGCCATCATTCAAAATCTGTAATAGTATGTTTATTTTTACATCTCAGAAAGATAGATAGAAACAAAAATCCCACTGTTGAGAATATGTTCTGGGTATAAAAAAGAAAAATATTATGGGAAAAAGAACAATGATATAAATGCAAGACCATATGTTTGTTTGTTTTTTTTTAATTCTTACTTTCTGTCTTAACAAATCTAAGACAAAAAGACCAGGGCTAGGAAAAAGGGATTGTGATTCATTCAGGGTTACACATCTAGAACTGTCTGAGGCCAGATTTGAACTCTACACTACCATTTCCAAACGTGGCTCTCTATTCTGCCCCACCTGACTGCCCCACCAAGTTTATATTTTTTAAAAAAAGTTTTATCATTCTTAATGCCAAAGGAAAACAATTATGTTTCTATACTCATAGGAGAACAGAAATAGAGGATCATATGTGAAAATGAGAACTTCTATCATATATAATTTTATTTTTTAAAATATATATAATAAAGTTAACAGGTTACTCTTTTTAACACCAGAAAATTTAAAAAAATGTTTACCAATTACATGTATTAACAAATTTCCAAATAATTTTTGTTATATGATCAAACTTGCCAAGACTATATTTTTAACAAATGACACAAGCATGATGTGGTGGTAGCCTCAAAGTTTAGAAGGCCTGAATTCAAATCTTATTTTTGATATTTCTATGGTTATATAACTACCTGGTCAAATTACTCCATTTCTCAGTGCTCTAGGCAACTCTCCAAGACTATAAGTTGCAGGAAAGGTTCTGGCTTACATTGGCAGAAAGAATTTCCTCACCTAGAAGTTCCCTGTGCCAATGAAATCAAGGGTCTGGTGCCTATCCCTGTGATAGAATCTTATATGTGTAAAAATGTGGTCTTTGGGGGGCTTATTCTTCCAATCCCCTCCCTACATACATACTTGCACTGCTGGCCTTCCAGCTTTTCCACTTCTGATTCTCCCTCCCTGCTTCTTTGAGCCCTTGGCCTCCTCTCTTCCCTTCTACCTCTCCCAGCAATTTCCTTTTGCCTTTGCCTCTGCTTTCTTCCTTTTTCTAACCCTAATCTTCCTCTCAGATTTCTTTTACACTCATATTGTTTTTATCCCCCTTTTGGGTTTCCTCTCTAATTTTCTTCTTATTCCTCTTTGTGTTTGTACCTTATTACAGCATCCTTTCTCTCTATTGTCCTCTTCCTCCTTTCTCTCCTCCATTCTCTTCCTTCATTCTCTCCAGTTACCTGGTCATGCTAAGAAGGACTTGGCTCCATATTTAACACTAGGAGAGCAGAGAAATAAATATGCACAGAGTACCCTGAAATGCCTCCACACATTTGAGGTTAGCTTTACTCATTGCCAAACAACGAGTCTGACTGATATATTCTCTGAATTAATGTATTGTTTTGTTTACTTTAGATAGTTTTCACACTAAAAATATAGGCAGGATTGGGAGGTAAAGAGCTAAATCCATGATCAGAAATCAAGGGAAATTGGGGATATTTGGGATAAATCTTTTATCTCTGAGGGTGATATTATGGGAGATAGCTACATTTTTTTAACATTATGCATCGGTCCTTGGACAGACCAAGACATAATTAGAACATGGGTCTCACAATGCTGCATTTCTGATATTCTGATGTCACAGGCACAGTGACACTATGGATAAGTTACTGGACTTGAAGTAAGCAAATTTTGGGTTTAGATCTCACCTTTGACATGTGTATGATCTTGGACAAGTCATGAAATCTTTCTGAGCCTCCATTTACACATCCATAAAATGGGGAAAATATCCAATGTACTCATCTCACAGGGTTTTTTGGAAAGCTCAAGAGGGATTATGTATTTGTATAAACCCTTATCTGCTGTCTTAGTATCAACTCCAAGACAGAAGAGTAGCAAGGACTAAGCAATAATGGTTAGGTGACTTGCCCAGGGTCATACAGATAGGAAGTTTGTGAGGTCAGATTTGAATCTAGATCCTTCTGATTCCAAGCCTGGCCCTCTATCTTGTTGTAGAAATATAGGATTTTAGTTTAGCAGGGCAGACTGATTGGCAAGGGAATTCTAGAACTTGGAGAGGAGAGTTAGTGACAGTTTGAACCTGGCACTGAAGACCTGAAGTCTGATGTCTAATGGTGGGAGCTGATGAGACAGATAATCCCTGAAGCTGTTTCCCTGGATTTTGGATTAAGTACCATCTTCAATCAAGCATCCTAGTGAAGGAGTAAGGTAGAGAAGTGGGTTTTGGCTTTGTGGTGGACACAGAGACCATCCCTTCTCCCTCTCCTGACTTTGGATTATTTTGCTGTATTTTCAAGTCTCCTGTGATCAGCTTTGAAGGACATCTACATTGGACTTTATGTGAGATCCCCTCCTCTTAGGTTGCTAACAAGCAGTCTGCTGTTAGATTTAACCATTAGTGTAAATTTTATCCATCCCATGTCCCTGGGTGGAGATCCATAGATCTCAGATTCAGTTTACCTATACCCCTTCCTTACCTATCCCAATAATCATTAAATATCTCAGTTACCATACTCTTTCCTTGTCTGTCCTTACCCAGATACCTAGGTTGACAAAAAAGAACCCACTGTGAATCCCATCTGCTTCTCTGGTTGTTATCCATCTATCTGTTACCCCAGCTTTTCCCCAGCTCAGTTTTGTTACCTGTGTTTATTTATTTACTTATTCCAGTTAATTTATTTATTCATTTACCTATTCCAGTTTCCTTACTTCAATCTACTATGCTACTTAGCTGTCCCGTAAATTATAATTTTAACTGAATACATGTAATAACAAATTTCCACAGAAATTTTCCCAAGTTATATGAGTGAACTTATCTCCTTTCCTCCCTACCCTTTCTCTTCTTGTGCTGGCAGGCTATTTGATCTGGGTTATACATGTATTATCATGAAAAACATATTTCCTTCCATATTGTTCATTTTTGTAAGTAAATTTATAAAACCCAAAACCCCTAAACATAAGCCCAGATAAACAAGTGAAAAGTCTTATGCTTTCATCTGCATTCTGACTCCAATAGTTCTTTCTCTGGAGGTGGATGGCATTCTTTGCCATAGGTCCAAAAAGAGAATTTCAATGAAACTAATTTCTCCCTATTCCCCAACTTAAAACACCTTTTCCCCCCCATTGGTCTAGACCTATGATTTCATTGGCTTTGGTAAATGATTCTCCCTTCACCTTTATAGGGTGGCAACTGTTCTGCATAGTTTTAGAGCTGCCTGGGGGCCTTGAGAGGCTGTGATTAGTCCAGGGTCACACAGCTAATATATGTTGGAGATGGCTGGAAGCCAGCTCTTTATTCATTATTCCAACCTAAGTCTCCCATTTTACTTATTTTAAAATAAAAATCATGTGTTCTTCCTGGGCATACAGCTTAAGTAAGTAAATATTCATTATAGCAAAAACTTTAGCTATTACAAATCATAATTCTGCATAAGTAACTTTTTTCTGAAGAGGCGAGAGTTTATCCCTGTAAGCAGCAAATATTTTTAAATTGTTAATAATTGTGCTCGAGATCTTTATAAAATGTATTGTATGTATAAGAAATAGTTAATATTTTCTAGGTCATTATTATGATCATCAGCTATAATATTGTGCAATAAAATAAGGTTGAAGAGCTGTTTGTGCCTACACTAAGTAGCACCAGATGTCCTTTCAATGTGTGTCCACTTTTTATAGATGCTCTGTCTTTTCTCTTAACAGACCATCAGATGGTACTTCATGCTTCTGTCAATGTGTCTGCCTATAATGCTCACTCTTCCCCCTTCTAATTTACTGCTTTAAGATGTTTTAAGCTTGAAAAGGATAACCAAATGTGTTAGAACTGTGTGTAAAGTAAGAGTAAGTAAGTTCCCCTGTTAATTAACATGCATGTCTTTTGGTGCATTGAATTACTGACATCTATTTTTAGCTCCCTATGAGTGAAGTCCTATAGTTCCTGAGTACATTTTGGCAGGTAGATCTCAAAGTTATTTTTTGCTGTCTGCAGTTATTTTAAGTGGAATTTCTCCATCTCTTCTTGCTGAGTTTTATTGGTAGTATATACAAACATTGATGATTTATGTGAGTTTATTTTATATCCTAAAACCTTGCCAAAGTTGTTAATTGTTTCAATTAAATTTTTAGCTGATTCTCTAGGGTTCTCTAAGTATGCCATCAAATAATTTGCAAAGAGTTAAGTTTTGTTCTCTCATTGTCTATTCTTGTTCCTTCAATCTACTCTTCTTGTATTATTGCTATAGCTAGCATTTCTAGTACAATATTGAATGATGGTGACAATGGACATTTTGCTTCACCCTTGAACTTGTTGGGAGGGCTTCTAGTTTATCCTTGTTGCAGATAATGCTTTCTCTTGGTTTTAGATATAGGTACTACTTCTTTCAAGAAAAGCTCCATTTATTCCTAGGCTTTCTTGTGTTTTTTAACAGGAGTGCTTATTGTATTTTGTCAAAAGCTTTTTCTGTATCTATTGATATAATAATATGATATTTGTTATTAATCATATATTTCTTTATATCAACGATATGGACAATTTTGCCTAATAATTAGTTTTCCTAATATTGAATCATCCGTGCATTCTTGGTGTAAATGCCACCTTGTCATAGTACATGGTCTTCGTGATATATTGCTATAATTTCTTTGTATGTGACTTTTAAGATAGCTTCATGTCATTTATTTTTAATAATTCAGGAAACTTTTTGCCTACTTCCTAGTTAATTAGTTGTATGATGGCTAAGGATATCTGATAACTTAGATGGATGCAATATCACTGTGTCAACATTTAGATAATTTGGAATTTTCTACTACAAATGGAGACAAGTGTATTTTGGTCTTTCCTCTTCGTCCTACCCATTGTTTTATTCTGTTTTGGGGCAGACGTATGATTTCATTGGTCCCTGGTGAGGCTGCTTCCTCTACTAATGTAGATGGATAGCTACTCTAACTTATGGACTTAGAAACTTCCCTTGGGCACTTGAAGTTCACTGACTAGGTTCATAATCAGCAGAGATAAGACTTGAACATGGGTCTTTGTGAATCTGAGGTATTTCTCTATCTGCTTTGTCAAGCTACCTTTCATATCTATTCTAGAATAAGTCCATTCAATTCAACAAATATTTATCAGATGCCTATGTGTAGCAAGATATCAAGTCAAGTGATGGGTATATACAAAGAAAAAAGGGAAAACAGTTTGTCTTCTCCAGGAGTTTATATTTTACTGGGATAGGATGGAAAGGGAGGAGGGGAGAAGAACAACATGTATGCAAGTAATTACGAAATCTATACAAGAGATGTTTGAGAGAGAGAGAGAGAGAGAACACTGAAGAGGGTGGCCTTGGGAAAGGACCTGGCTAAGAGATGGCCCCAGAGTTGAGTTTTCTATGAGACTGGAGAGGGCATTCTGGAAGGAGGAAATTCATTTGGGGAAATGCATGGGGGAGAGATATAAATGTGGGAACAATTAGTGTTTATGTCTACTCTCAGGCTCAATTTCGGTGGCTTCTAATCTGGTCCAGTGTGGGGCACTGAAGCTCATCCTGGAGCTGGGTGGACCTTTCTGTCTCTAGCCAACAATGGCCAAAGGAGAAATGAAGCTTCTCTGCCTTTCCTTTCAGGAAGCCCTAAATAAAACTTGAATTAAGAAAAAAAAGTTATTTACCTATAATTACACAGCTAACAGTCTTGTATGGAAAGCAGACAGTTTGATTTTTAAAAGTGTTCTAAAAACATTTGACCAAATTTCTCATGTAGCTGCAATAGTTATATATCACTGACTTGTTTTTTTTTTTAAACCCTTACCTTTTGTCTTAATATCAATTCTAAGACAGAAGAGCAGCAAGGGCTAGGTAAATGGGGGCCAAGTGACTAGCCCAGGGTCACACAGATAGGAAGTGTCTGAAATCAGATTTGAACCCAAAACTTCCCAACTCCAGGCCTCGCACTCTATCCACTGTGCTACCTAGCTGCCCCCAAGTGACTCAGTTTTACTTTTTATTAGTTAATTTTTAAAAAATCTTTGCTTTTTGTGTTAGAATCAATACTGTGTATTGGTTCCCAGATAGAAGAGCAGCAAGGGCTAGGCTATGGGGGTCAAGTGATTTGCCCAAGGTCACACAACTAGAAAATATCTGAGGTCAAATTTGAATCCAGGACCTCCCTTCTCTAGACCTGGCTCTCAATACACTTGGTCACCTAGCTCTCCCCCGACCACACATACAAACAGCCAGTGACTCAGTTTTGAATGAATGTCTATTTCTTTTCATGTCAGCTACATTTTCTGCCTTTTTAATAACACCAGAAATTGTCTTCTGCTATCTGAAGAGGGAGGGGGATTAGGTCATTTTGAGTTTCTTCCTTTTCTTTTTTAATTGGTATTGAAGCTGGCGCACTCCCATGAGGTATATCACAGATGCCAAGTAGCAGTCTCAAAAGTGCCATAAAATCTTCAGTGGGGTTACAATCTAATCTTGAACCAAAAATCTTTGTAAAATTAGACAAATTTATTGACTTTTTTTATTGAAATGTTTATAATTGTGCCTCCATGTGATAGGCGCAAATATTTTGAAATCATTTCTTCCTACTAGTTCAGAGCACCCTCCTCTCCAGACTTGAATAGGGTTTGATTGATTCTAATGTTTGTTGCCCGTGGGTTCTCATGGACTAGGCTCAGGATTTTTTCCTTCTTGTACTTTTTGGCTTATTGCCCTCATCCTAGAGTTCCTAGGAGAATATCTTTGAAAAACTTAGGTTTAAGTCTGAGCTCTGCCTTTGTTAGCTGGATGACTTTAGACAAGTCACTTAACTTTAATTCAGTTCACTAGAATTTATTAAATACCTATCTGTTAAGATTAAAATTAATATGCAATAACTAAGTATATTATAAAGTGTATTAATAATATCTAAAGTAAAAAAGGAAATAAAAAGCTAGAGTATAAAGGGTGCTAACCCAGCTGCGCATGCAGAAAAAGAGAGAGGCAGAGTTACTGCCAACTATATACAAAATATAACCACACAAGGTAGTGGAGAAATGAAAAAGAATTTTGGGAAATACTAAAGGGATTCTGGGGAATGTGATTCAAAGGTACAAATTTCCACTTATATATACCAGAGGAAAGGTGAGAAGCAACCTGGCTTGATGACCAAAGGGCTGGTCTTAGAGTTAGGAAAACCCAGGCTATCAGTGATGTATACAGTTAGAGTTGCAATTAAGATATGCTCTGACCATAGTTCTTTAGAATAGTTCACCCTATTAATGCCAGTGTTCTCATTGACTTAATCAGAGTTAAACACTGGTAAACATTAAGTACATAACTGTATACTTTTTATTCAAATAAAGTCAATTAAGCAGTTTTTAAAAACTGCTTTTGTATTATTGCCTTAGAAAGCTGTATTCTTAATAATAATTCATATTACCCTAGGACTTTGGGATTTCCAGATGCCTTCTTAATTATCCTATGAGGTAGTTGGTGCCGATATTATTATACCCATTTTACAGATGAGGAAACTGGGGATCAAAGAGGAAAAACTACCTACCCATAATCATACAGCTTATGCTTCACATTGATAAAAATAAAAACTAAAATATCCCACACACATTTGAATTCTGATTCGATGGCTCACAGTATAAAAACACGGATGCCTCTGATTTAGCACTATGCAGTAAGCTCTCAAATGTTTTTGAATGAATTATAATGATCATAATAACATTTATATAGGCAGCTAGATGGCACAGTAGATGGAGCACTGACCTTAGAGTCAGGAAGACCTGAGTTCTCTGACACTTAATAGCTGTGTGTCCCTGGCCAAGTCACACTTAGTTTCCATAAATAATAATAATAAAACAAAAATCAGCTTAATAATAATACCTACTTCTCAGGGTTTTGGTGAGAACAAAATGAGATATTTATAAAATGCTTTGCAAATATTAAAGTGCTAAATGAATGCTACCTATTACTGTTATAAAATAATGGTTTTTTTCTCTCATAAAACTATAATCTGATCTATAGTAAAACTATTACTATGTCTGCACTCAAAAGTATTTCCAGTTTGGTAAGAACTATCAGTTTCCATTTGTGCTGACATCAACTGTGACTTTGAGAATTAAGGCTTCATTCCATGCCACAAATGGGATAGCAGAAAAGGACTTTCAGGAAGACATTTTAGAATTAAATAAGAATAAAAATGTATTTTGAATATAAATATGTCATAAAATCAATGAACAGCAATATAGTATCACAATTATAAAATGTTTGAGAATTTTCGGCCTCGTATTTTGGTTTTACTCATTGGAGAATTTATAGTAAAGTTTAAAAAATGAAAAAACTTTAATAATTCAAACTAGTTAGAAGTAGCTATAGAGTGCTAGCTCTATTAGTTATTACTGTTATTTAGGAAAATACAGTAATAGTTAATCCATCTAACACCGTTTGAAAATGATGTGGTATACTTAAGTGAACTTTCCAGATGATTTCAATTTATTCCTTTAGGTGGGTATTTTTTTAAAAAAATCAACCATCTTGGGTAAAAATTAATATATAATGTGTTGCTAGGTAGCATGGTGGATAGAATGCCAGACCTAGAGTAGAGAGGATCTGGATTCAAATTTGACTTCAGATACTTTCAAGCTGTATGACTTTGGATAAATCACTTTACCCTATTTGCCTAGCCCTTGTCACTCTTCTGTCTTAAAATTTATACTAAGACAGAAAGCAAGGGTTTAAACAGTTTTTAAAAAAAGTTACAAACTTTTCTGCCTTCTTAAAAAGAGGATCTTCAATATTTCCTCAGTTTTTCTTGGTTGGTCAGAGTTCTCTTCCAACAGAAAGAGTAGAAGGTCAGAAGCTTGGGTTTGAGTACTAGCTGTGTGAACTTGGGCAAGTCACAAATATTGAAGGTTGGATTAGATAATCTCTAAGATCTTGTAAAAATCCATCAATCTTCATAATTGTGATTTTTAAAATTATAGTCTGGATTTGATGACCCAAAGAGAACATATTTGTATAAAAAATAAAACATAAAAGGGAGGGGGGTGCTATGTGAAACTGCACATCTCTGTTATGTATAGCTTGCTTTTAAAAACATGTTATTTTTGAAGCTGAGCTTGATTCTGTTTCCTTGTGCATTTTACAATGTTCTTCTTTTTGTTTCTTTTCTTTTTTGGCAACACTATCACTGGCTCTTTTCTTCCTGAATCCCATCCTCCTACCTCCACAGCCTCTAAAAAAGAAAAAGAAAAACATAATCCTTTTAAGAAATAAGCATTGTCAAATAAAACAACCTCATATATGTGTTATGTCCAAAAATAAGTCTCACCTTGGTTCTATCATCTCATTTATTTACTGTTTTACTTTTTATTTATTTATGTTTGACTATTTATTTACACTTTTACTCCCTTTCTGCTTTTCGTAGATATTCTTTTTTTCCTTTGTAGATATTCTTTATAGATGAGGTGACCATATAGACAATCTGCAGAAAATGACTTATTTGTGTGTCTTACAAGGAATACAATTTTATAGTATTCAAGTACTTCAATTAATAAGTAAGCTGGCAAAACATGTTCCCTTATTGATACCCTAAAGGACCTACTATAATGAAAAGGAAAATATTGGTTTATAAAAAGGATAGCAATTTGAAAGCAAATGGGTGCTTCTAGAATGCTTGAGGGTGCTTGAAAGCAGGTAATTTAAACAGTTACCTCTTACAATCTCGTTCATACTCATATTTTGTTCGACAGGATTTCCTAAGTGAAGGCATACTTCTGGACAGCCCTTGACCAAATTTTCTAAAATATTAAGTCCAAATGAATGACTTTTGAGATTGAGGAAGCAACAGGACTCATCTACTAGGTGGCTGGAAATCCCAGTCCGACCCTTTTGAAATGGCGGACCCTTTGGGATTCTAAAGAGAGAGGTCTTGGCCAGCTCTTCCTCCAAGAAAGTTTTATTTTAGTTACTGTCATTAGCAGTGGAAAGAAGACCCGCTGGGTCATGAGACTCTCCTTCAGCCATGTCACAAGATAGTGAGCATAGCTCAGTGCCCTTTTAAGGAGAAACAGTCATCTCTGAAAGAAAACTGAACCCAAGAAAAACCATTTGTTGACTGGATTTGAGGGTATGGTGGGATTGGGGAGAATTTTGGACTCTCAGAGATATGAGATGAGGTTAATTGATTTTTCTGAAGCAGGTATCCAGGTATTGTGAGCACAGGCAAAACTTCACCCTATCACAAAACAGAGAAAAGTATTATTTTCACATCTAAAGGAAAGCCCTGCATGAATTCTGGTGAATTAGTCATGGTCTCAGTCATCCAAAGAGGAACAAAGATGAGCACTAATGAACACTAGTAATTGGTGTAGTGTTGAAAATGCCCCTAAAGCACATATTCTTTTTTTTCCCTTTTTATTTTGAATATTTTCCCATAGTTACATATTTCATGTTCTTTCCCTCTCCCCCAAACCCCCTTCACATATTCTGCCATAACAATATGCTGTTATTTGCCTATCCCCAGGATATAACTAGATTCACTCCTAAATTATACCAGATAGAACTGGAGGTCTGAAAGTCACGTGGTGTAGAGGAAAGAGCTCTGGGTCTTGAGTCAGAGAATCTGAATTCAAATTTTTTCTATGCTATTTACTCCAACTTGATCTTAAGACAACTAAGTGGCATGGTAGATAATAGAGTGTGGGCTCCTGGAGTCAAGAAGATTCACCTTCCTGGTTTGAATCCAACCTCGGATAATTACTAGCTGTGTGACCCTGGACAAGTCACTTAGTTCTGTTTGTCTTAGTTTTCTTCATATATTAAATGAGCTAGAGAAGGAAATGGCAAACCACTCTGGTATCTTTGCCTAGAAAACGTCAAATGGAATCACAAAAAGTTAGACACAACTGAACAACAACAACAACAATGACGACAAATAAACAAACAACTTTAACCCATGTGAACTCAATCAAGTGAATTCCCTTTTCTGTACTTCAATATCAATATCTGTCAAATAAGGGATTGAACCACACGATCTCTAGGATCCTTCTAGGTTAGTTTTTTTTAAACCTTAGCTTCTGTTTTAAAATCAATGCTAAATATTGGTTCCAAAGCAGGAGAGTGGTAAGGGCTAGGCAATGGGGGGGGTGGGGGGGGTGTTAAGTGACTTGCCCAGGATCACACAGCTATAAAGTGTCTGAGGTCACATTTGAACCCAGGGCCTCCTGTTTCTAGGCCTGGCTCTTTATCTACTGAGCCTCCTAGCCACCCTTCTAGCCTTATTTTTAAACATGTATGGAGAAGAAAGCTTCCTTCAATCATGCATTCTAGTTGTTTTTTTAAACAATCCTCAGTCTTGGGAATTTGTTTTCCTGTTTCCCTTACGTTTCATTGCAGTTTAAGTCAGTTTCTTTTACTACTAAGCTTGTTAAAGTCAGGAAACAGCTGGTCTTTCTTCTCCATATTTTATTAAAACTATCTATCTCCAGAATATTATTAAAGGTTCCTCTCCTTGCCTTTTCTCCTCTAAGCTAAATAACTCCAATTCCTTTTAACCCTTTTGCATGGATTCTTTGAGCCCTTTAATCATATTTCTGAAATGTTTTTCCTCTTCCCTACCCCAACCTTTTATTAATCATAGGAACATCAATTTAGAATAATGTAGCACCTACAATGTGCCAAGTACTCTTTTAATTGCCTTATAAATATCATCTCATTTGATCCTCACAATAATCTTGGGAAGAAGGCACTATTATTATCATCATTATTACATATTATTATTGTATATTACATGCATATATAATACATATTATTGCATGTTAATACATATTACATATTATTACAGTTGAAGAAATTGAGGCAAACAGAAGTTAAGTGACTTGCCCAAGACCACACAAGTGGTTACTGTCAGACCTGGGATTCAAATTCAGATTCTTTGACTACAAATCTTGTACTATTTCCACTGTACTACATTGCCTTTCTTCAAATTATACAAAATACCAAAAGGACACCATGAGAAAATCTGAAAGGAAAATGTCAGTTATGAAAGGAAGTCCATAGGCTAGAATAAAAAATAACAGGGAACAGAGATCAAGTTGGGAGAAATCTGTCAACTTCCTCTAATTAAAGGGATAGGTTGGATGGCATGATCTAATTTGTTGACAGCTAAAGGGTCTATAAACTGATATGAGGACTCCTGTCACAAATGCTATTTCTGTGCAGAGCTTGAGTGAACATGATTTGATGTCAGTGTTTAAATTCACAAAGTATCCACCATAAACTCTTCCTGAGAGAGAGCCCTTTGCTCTGAAATCCCCACTCCTCCCTTCCTCCACACACATTTTTAAAAATTCTGTCTACTGTTATAGTCCAAGCTGGAAGTTCCATTCAGAGAAGAAAATATATGGAGTGCTAAATTGTCAACATACTCAAGTCACTTTGGGATTTTATAAGAAGGGGAAAAAAAATTACAAATTGTCAGAGACAATTTCAACACCGAATTGTGGCAGCTCCCTGTATGATGTAAAATGCTTCATGATTTTCCTTTAATGAATGAACTTTCTGTTCTAAGGAAAAAATCCTCAGGGTGCAGACAATGATGGATCAGCAGGAACTTTTTGATCTCTGGCTAATTAGGGATTTCTTTGGAAAAGTTTTCGCTATGTATGACATAAGTGTAACAGGGGTCCTAAACAACTCTCTGGAACCATTTTTACTTATATTATGTTCTTCATAGGGTCTTTGGGGGTTGTTATAAGTATGAAAATATACCTTTAGCCATTTTCTAGAATGTTCTTTACCTGCAAACCAGGAAGGAGCCATAAATCAAATAACAAAGCACTTAATCGAGACAGTCTATCAAGGTAAATAACAAAGAGGAAGGGAAATTAAGAAATCATTCTCATTCTTAGTTTTCATACACCCCCTCCTTTATCCCAACACACTCATGCGCACATACCCATAGACTCCTGTTCTGGTGCAGAAGGGAATACCTGCCTAGAAAACTCATATTACAGGTGAAGAAGGTTTTGTATCTTAAACATCACTTATGAGTCTATCTTCTAGCAACTGTTTCTGTCTTGCTGTTTCTCTACTTCTAGACTTCACTCCTTTGGCATGGTCCCAAAATCCTCATGCTGCCTCTTAGCCATCCTTTTCTAAAGCTTTTATTGGCTGATGTGGCTGCTTCTTTTTCCTGAGAGAATTAAGTAGGGGTGAGAAGGGGCCTGGCAATATTCCTTGGGACTAATCACACATTCTCAGGTATTTAATCCATGTATCACACCTGGGTCATTCAGGCAGTATTCAAGACACTTTTAATTGAGTCAGAGCATTTTTTTTCCTTCCCAAAAATTATTGCTAGGAATATTTTGTATATTCAATTTTTGTTTCTTTCTCTGATTTCCTTGGGATATACATATATATGTATGTATGTATGTATATATATATTCATAGCTATACAAATACCTTACATAAATTCACAATAATGGGATAGGTGGGTCAAATGTTATGGACATTTTCATTACTTCCCTTGCATAACTGAAAAATGAAATCTCAAAATGACTAGACTATTTCATAACTCTCTCAACCATGAATAAGTGTGCCATCTCTTCACAGTCTCTTTGACTTCCCATTTATTTGACATCTTTACCAATTTGGATAAAGTATGACAAAACCTCAGAATTGTTTCAATTTTCATTTTTCTTAGAATTAGTGATTTGGAACATGTTTTCATAATTTATAATTTAAGAATCTTTTGAAAATTGTTTATATCCTTTTACCAGGGGGCAGCTGGGTAGCTCAGTGGAGTGAGAGTCAGGCCTAGAGACAGAAGGTCCTAGGTTCAAATCTGGCCTCAGCCACTTCCCAGCTGTGTGACCCTGGGCAAGTCACTTGACCCCCATTGCCCACCCTTACCAATCTTCCACCTATGAGACAATACACCGAAGTACAAGGGTTTAAAAAAAAAAAAAGTCAAAAAAAATATATAAAAAAAATATCCTTTTACCAGTTACCTACTAGGGAATGACCCTTGGTGATTTTATATATACATTCATGTATTTACATATGCATGTATGTATTATGTTCATATGCATGTGTAAATTCCATACATGTATTTGATATCAGATTTTAATCAGTCATTGATGAAAATATATTTTTTAAACCCTTACCTTCCATCTTAGAATCAATACTTTGTATTGGTTCCAAGGCAGAAGAGAGGTAAGGGCTAGGGTCACACAGCTAGGAAGTGCCTGAGGCCAGATTTAAACCTAGGACCACCCATCTCTAGGCCTGACTCTCAATCCACTGATCCACCCAGCTACACCCGAAAATATTTTTCAAACTCTTACTTCTCTTCTGATTTTGTCAATTCCTTTTTTGGTGTAAAAGCTATTAAAATTTTTATTATAATCAAAATTGTCAATTTTATCATTTATAATCTTCTATATCCTTTGTACAATTAAGAATATTCTTCCTAGCCATAACTATAAAGAGTACATGATCTCTGATCTATTTAAAATTTTTATAGCATGACTTTTTATATTCAGGTGCTTTATCCATTTGAATTTCTTATGGAATATGGTGTAAGATATTGCTTTGATTCCAGGTTCTACCAAACTTCTTTATGGTTTTCCCAGTGGTTTTTGTTGAAAAAAAAAAGTCCCTTCCAGTAAGATATACTGGGTGGTTTATACACTATTTGTATAGTACCAATAGGTTATAGAATAAATAAAAGGGGACACAGCAGAAAAGGCTAAGGTCAGTATGTTGTAGCAGCAAGACCATTGGATTAATAATCAATGAATCTGGTTCAAATCCCAAATTTCCTATTCACTACTTATAAGACAGACGATTCATTTCACTTCCAAGGGTAGGAAGGGAGGAGGGAGGAATTTATCTGTGATGATGGAATAAGAAAATAAGTATAAAATCTTTTCAAGATGTATAAATTACCATATAGACTTCAGGTACCATTATTAGGTGAATCCCATTTTTGTTGTTTTCCTCCAGACCTATGATTTTACTACTATGAAAAACTCCTTCTACCAATACAGTAATTTACTTTTGTCTTTGTATTTCCAGCACTTTGCATAGTCCTTGTTTTTTGTTGTTCAATTGTGTTCAACTTCTTATGTCCCCATTTAGAGTTTTCTTGGCAAAACACTCTGGGACTCAATTTCTTATTTGTAAAGTTATCTAGATGGTGCAGTAGATAGAGCTCTGGGCCTGGAATCAGGAAAACTCATCTTCCTGAGTTCAAATCTGGCTTGAGACATGAGTTGTGCAACCCTGGGCAAGTCACTTAGTCCTGTTTGCTTCAGTTTTCTCATCTGAAAAATGAATTGGAGAAGCATATAGCAGACTACTCCAATATTTTGCCCCAAATGGGGACACAAAGAGTTGGACACAACTGAAAACAACTAAGTAACAAACAAGTCTGGTAGCATATAAAACTGTGATAATACAGCATGATATACTGGAGCAAAGATGTCAAACACATGACCCATTCAACCCACCACTTGCACTCCCAAGTGAGACTGAAATCAGATTAAAATGTAAATGGTTAAAATTGAACAAAACAAATAAAAGGACAATAGCTCATCGATACTATTAATAATGTTTGGTTTTCTAAATAGATAAGCCACCCACAGGGATCCTTCCTGATGGTTTAATAGCTCCAGTCTTTATTTGAGTTAGACACCACTGGTCCAGGGCAAGGGTAGAGGAAGGAGCAATCAAACAGTACTAAAATTACAAGATTAAAATTAAGAACAAAGAAAGTGGTTAGCAAGCAATCCATAGAGCACCTCCTAGCAGATAGCAGTAGATTATGGCTTCCTATTTGTCTGGAGTAGTTCACAGTCACAGGTCATATTTTTTAGCATCTTATAAAAAGCATTTCTGATTTTCACACAGTGATGTGAACTCAGAACAGCCATCCATAGCTTCTTGGTTCTCTGAAGCTTGGAGAGGTTAAATGATTTGACTATATTATACAATTAATATGGGTTAGAGGTGTGACAGGAACCAAGGTCTTTTAACCTCTAAGACCAACATTCTATCCTCTACCATCCACATGAAACCCAAATAGAAACAGAACTCTGAAGGCCACATATTGACTTAGAAAACTACAGATTAATGTTATCTATTTTTTTTGGTCAAATATTTCCCAACTTCATTTTAACCTGTTTCCTTCCACATTTCGGAGTTTTGAGTTTGACATCTGTATAACATGATCCCTTTCTATGAGATAGATGATACATGTATTATTACACCCATTTTACAGATTAGGAAATTAAGTCTCAGAAAGCTGTCTAAGGTAATACAGTTGGCAAGTGACAGACCCTGGTTCTCCAAGTTCAGTTCAAAATTCAGCACTTGTAACATTATACCATACTTTTACTTCTCCAAAAATTCCACTAGTAAATATCTTCTTTTGTAGCTCTATGACCCAGGGCAAAGTAAACCGTGAGACAAAGAACTTAAGAATGAGGGAGCAGGTCATTCTCTCCTTCACAAGAAGTTGTCTTGGATAAAGGAGATACTCTGCAATGAGGAAGCAGATAGGGTGGGAAAGATATTTTCATGTTCTTCAACCCAGCAAATATGAGTTCCTTAGCCCAAAGGGGAAATGAACTCACCATCCTTGCCAATAATTGTTCCTCTTCTAGATGACCTCTGAGTTATTTTAAAACAGCTTTACCAGATAATGTAAGTGTCACATTCTAATATTACCATTTATAAGAATTATCCCCTGGGGGATTTCCCATGGACAGTTCAAGCACAAGAGCTTTGGTCTGAATGCTAAAGATTTTGGGTCCTCCTATAGAGAAATAAATGCTATTGTTGAAAACAGAATAGATTTCTATGGTCCAGTCTTTTGGTTTTCCTGTGAAACCTTAGGCAAATCACTTAGGCCCCACCGAACCCCATTTCCCTCATCTGTAAAGATAATGCTATTTCTAGCTCGTTCTTCACAGGGATGGGGTACAGATCAAATGGTAGAACATAAGTGTTTTGTAAACTTTAATGCAGCACATAAAAGTTGACCTTTGTTATTATTAGGCATTTTGTTTTATCTGGGAAATTTGGGAAATTTGTTTGACCTTTCTGGGCCTTGGGGTTCCTCATCTCTAAATTAAGGGGACTGAATTATAGAAATGCTAAAGTTCCTTTCCAGTTCTAAATCCTATGATGTCTATAAATTCCTTTCTACTACATTCAAGTGAATAGAGGTTTTATTTTGTTTCTCTTGTAGAAATAAAAATGTGCTGGTTGATTATTCTGCTCCAACCTAAATTTTCTAACTGGTTCTAAATCTATGATTCTATAAAATAATGATTTCATTGATCTATATTTTGTCTTATTAGAGTGAATAAAATTTTAAATTAATGCTTTTCCAATTAATAAGCATTTCTCTTCTTTCCTTCATACCCCCTCTTCCCCTGCCCCTCAGTTAACAAGGAAGGAAAGAAACAATCATTTCTTAAGCACTCAATCTGTGCTTACACTACACAAAGAATTTTACAAATATTATTTTATTCAATTTTCACAACCACCAGGAAAGTAGAAAGCATTATTCTTTTACTTTTTGTAGTTGAAGAAATTGAAGGAAGCAGAGATTAAGTGACTTGCCCATAGAGTAAGTGTCCAGGCGAAATTTGAACTCAGGTCTTCCTTTAAAAAAAAAAAAACCCTTACCTTTTGTCTTAGAATAGACACTAAATATTGATCCTAAGGCAGAAGGACCGTAAGGGCTACACAATTGGGGTCAAGTGACTTGTCCAGGGTCACAGAGCTGGGGTATTTGAAACTAGGTTAGAACCCAAGTCCTCTAGGCTCTAATCCTGGCTCTCTCTCTCACCATGGTACCTAACTGCCTCTGAACTCTGATCATCCTTACTCCAGGCTCTATGTTTTATCTACTGAATCACCTAGCTACTTCTAGGGAGCAGGGGAAAGAAGAAAAAAGCCACTCTTGTTACAAATATGCAGAATCAAGCAAAGCAAATTCTCCCATTGGCCATTTCCCACCTCATTTTGTCTCACCATGTATTTTGAGGTCATACCCTTTCTTCTAGGAAGTAGGTGGGAAGTTTCATGCTAAATCATTTGGAATTATGGCTTGTCATTGAGCTGATCAATAATAACAATAGTAATAACAATCATGATTATTATTATACAATAACTTAAAGGAACACAATCTGACACTTATTAGCAGATGTACTAAAGATGAAAGATATAGATAGTTCCTTAGTATTTTGGTTATGAGTAATATTAGTTCATTTTTATAGTAATATACAGACCATTTTCTTCATAGGACTTAGCAGGTATGTAGGGCAAAAGGCCAACTGAGATAGCATTTAAAAAACTCTTTGCCAACCTTAAAGGTCCCAATAGAAATGCTAGTTAGTTAGCTATCAGTTTTGTTCCCATTGCAGAAATTAGGAAACTGATATACAGTGAGGGTAAGGGATTACTTAATATCTCATAGCTACTAGGTTGCAGAATGAGAACTTGATCATAGACCCATTGACTCCAAAAGCAATGCATACCACAGCTGCTTTCCCCAAAATCCCTCCCTTCTTTCTTGATACTAATGCAGTTTCACAAGAAACTGTAAGAATTCAGATTCTAGAACTAGGATGGGATAATCAGGGCTTTCCCCCCCCCCCCCCGAGGAAAATTTATTACTAGAGGAACAACTGAGCCTAGTGTCCAGATAGTTGGTTAAAAAAAAAGAAGCCCCTGGATGGTAGTCACATGCTCTATATAAACTTCTTCATGATCAGTCCCATCCTGCTACAACATGGCTCAGTAGTATTGACCTCAAAGTGTTAAAGGATCTTTGCTTTCCTACCTACCTTTCCACTATAGTCACACAAATGAATGGAAGTTTTGCTTTATGTCTCTTGTTCTAGGGAAATAAATTTGTCTGTTAATGACTCTGCTCTAGCTCAAATCTTCTAAATCCAAAGAGCTCCAATTCAATTCATTTAAACATTTTTTAAGTGCAGAAATGTAAGGCACTGTGCTAGGGCTCTAGGGAAACATACCAAGCTGAAAAACAACATGTTCCTTGCCCTTAAAATGTTTCTAGTCCAATGGGGCAATGCAATCATGCAAAAAAATTGTAAGAGAATACATAAATGCATAGGAAAGATCAGAGTGTGCTGAAAGAATTGAAAGAGGGATCACTTATAGATTTTCAGGTACTAGGGGAGATGGGATGTATCTAAGAAGGCTTCATGGTAGAAGTGGTACCCAACCTGGATGCTGAAGGAAGGACAGGATGTTCATAACTGGAGGTGGATGGAGAAGCAGAGATGGGGGAAGAAAAAGGAGATATTTCACAGCATTGGGTATGGAACAAAGGTAAATAAGAGCAGTACAAGATCTTAGAAGTCTGAATAATACAGTTTGAATAGAGCAGAGAATACAACAAAGGAAATAGTTCTGCTATACCACTTGTTTTGAAAGTGAAAGTTTGCTCCAAAATGATTGTTAGTGAAAAATTTGAGTGTAACATGAATTTCACATTTGCTTATGCATAATTTCATCTGTGAAAAACATGAGTAAATGCAGAAGACTGTGTCCAGCTGAACTGAGCCATGTAGGAATACACAAAACACAGATCTACACACACTTCAAACAACTAGCAGCTACTTGAAATCAGTATTTGTTATCTTTAAGGTTATGTTGTGTTATTCTTTTACATTTGTGTTCATAGACATATACTATATATACTACATGTGTATGTAAATAGTCATTCAACATCTCAAACATGTCCAAGCATCCTCTTTCAAAAACATCAAGAAGTTTGTGCAAAAGGAAAACTTTAAATTTTGAGAAGCTTGAAATAACAAAGCCCTTTGGAAGAATGAGACTGTACATGATCTCCCAAACAACATGCATAAGGAATCCACGCTGCAGACCCTCAGGGGCAATACCACAAAAATAAAAGAAATGTCTAAGACTGGAAGTTCTGTGCCCCTAATACTATTTTCCTCACAAGCCCAGTCTGTTATATTGCATGATTTTGCACAGAGTAGTGAATTTTAGGAATGCATATCTTGTGTTATAGCAGAACTGACTGTACTATTTAATATGGCTAGAAAGACTAGGAGGAGCCAGATTTTGGTAGAAATCTGAGTTTGTACTTCATCTTTAGACCAGTGTTGGTGAAGTAGTGGCACGTTAGCTGAGCTGGCACGGGGGGGTGGCTAGTCCGTTTTCCCTCTTCCCAGATCCCAAGGACATTTTTTGCATGCCTTGCCCCTCTGTCTAGCTGCCCAGAATGAGTACTTCATCTGCTCTCTGGGGTAATGCAGGTTGGGGGCCAGGGAGAAGGGGTGCCTCATAGGCAGTTTGAAGTTGCAGTTTGGGCACACGAATTTGAAAACCTTGGCCAATGCTGCTTTAGACAATGGGTAGCCATTGAAGATGTTTGAGCACAGAGTGATATGGTCAGAGCTAATTAGGAAGAGTATTTTGGCATTTCCCTAAAGAATCATTTGAAAAGGGGAAAGTCTGGAGAGAAGCAAGGGAAACCAGTTAGGAGGCTATTGTTATCTGTATGAAAGATGGCAAGAGCCTAAAAGAGGCAGGTCGCAATGGAAGTGGAAAAAAGCAAAACAATACAAGAAAGCAGAAGCCAGGTGATGGCAATATTTATTAATATAATATTTATTATATTATATTATATTATATTATAATATTTATTAGAGGTATTATTCTAATTTTATAGTTGAGGCAATGGAGACTCAGAGATTACAAGGCTACTGCTATTACTAGTCGTCAAGGTCACACAACTAGTCCATCTGATGAAGGACTCCAGATCCCCTCTATCTACTAGACCATAATTATCCAGAATTATCTGATGACTAAGAAGTGAATTCTCATAAGGCTCTATGAGGGGAGATGCTGACCTACTTCCCTGATGAGCCAGTTGCAGGGAAAAGCCAGTGAAATCACCAGGCTTCCTCAGTGACTCAGACAGACCCCAAATTGTGTGTCACATGATCAAGCAGACTTGGAAATAGGGTCCTGGTCCTGTGCAACAAGAAGATCTTTCTCTATGAGGCTTCCTCCGAAGTCCCCAGGGAGTCATTGATACCACCCCCTCTTGGTTCACAGCATCAGAGACTTGAGTGCTGGAAGCACCTTGGTCCAACTATCCAACATCCTCATTTTGGACAGTCAATAAGTGTTTTATAGGAATGAAGAAACAGAGATGAAACCCATAGAACCAAATGACTTCTCTGAGGTAATTCATTAAGTAAGTAGCAGAGGTAAGATTTGAAACCAGTTCCTTAACTTCCATGGCCAGTTTTCCCTCAGCACTGCCTCCAGATCCTTTCTTCACTCATTTTGTTCAGGCTTAGGTATACCAGCTGGTATAAGAATTATTTGCTTTGGGTCTCGACTTTCACTTCATTTGTTTTTCCATTTCCATTTAAATTAATTTATTTTACCATCTGTCTTGGAATCAATACTGTATATTGGTTCTAAGGCAGAAGAGCAGGAAGGGCTAAGCAAAGTCACTTGCCTAGGGTCACACAGCTAGGAAGTGTCAGAGGCTAGATTTGAACCCAAGACTTCTAGTCTCTAGCTCTGGCTCTCAATCCACTGAATCACCTAACTGCCCCCAAATACTCTTAAAAAAACACAACAAAAAAAACCTTACCTTCCACCTTAGAATCAATGCTATGTATTGTTTCCAAGGCAGAAGAGTGGTAAGGGCTAGGCAATAGGGGTCAAGTGACTTGCCCAGGGTCACCCAGCTAGGAAGTGTCTGAGGCCATATTTGAACCCAGGACCTCCCATTTCTAGTCCTGGCTCTCACTGAGCCACCCAGCTGCCCTTGGGACTCCATATCTTAATAAGCACCTGCCCTCAAGTGCCACTCTCTAGCTCAGGGGCTCATTGAGGAAATAGGAAATTCTTTGTGCTTTCCAACACTGTATTTTAAATAGTAGATAGAAAGCCAGGACTTATAGGGAGCTATCTTTCCTTCTCCTCCAAAATGGGTCTAAGGAAATTTAAAACAAGGAATAAAGAAGTAAAAGGGTTTTGTTCTGTGGTTTTTTACCTCTTCCCCTTTCAGAAGCTTTTTTGACCATGGTATCCCACCCTTCTTGCCTTTGGTTTTCTGTTCCTTCATGGTACCCATTGGCCATTAAGGATCTTCTACTAAACTAGCTTTCCTGGGTAAAACCCTGTTCTAGTGATGTTTCCTCCTTCACTTACATAATAATAATAATAATAATAATAATAATATCATAATCAAATCTATTACGCCCCCTTCTATGTGCCAGGCACTGTGCTAACACTGAAGAAACAAAGAGGCAAAAGACAGTCCCTGCCTGCAAGGAGCTTACCATCAAGGTGGGTGGCAGGACTGGGGGGAATAACATGCAAGCAAATATATCCAAAGCAAACTATATATTGGATCAATTGGAAATAATTAGCAGAGGGAAGGTACTGGCATTTAGAGGAGTCAGAGATAACAATGGCTGGAATTTGTACATTTTAAAGTTTGTACAGAGCTTTACATATGTTTTTTTCATATGATCATCATAACTATGGAAGGCAAGTGCTATTACTTTCCCCATTTTGCAAAGGAGTAAATTGAAACTGAGAGAAGTTAAATGACTTTTCAAGGGTTACACAGCTAATAAGTTCTGAGGCATAATTTGAACATAGTTGTTCATTCCAAATCCAATATTCTATCCACTGTACTTACTACCTAGCTTTCTCCATCAAAAGTTACTTGTATAAAACTTTGTTCTCTACCAGGAAACAGCCAGAACAATTATTCTAATTCTAATTCTTTTCTACTGGTGCAATGGAGAAATAGTGTCATGGAAGCAGCAGACATGAGCTTGGACAGACTTGGAGAGAGAGCGGAGGATAGGAGAACCTGGAGTGCTATCTTCTATGGGGCCATGAAGAGTTGAACACAACTGAATGACTGAACTACAAAAAAGTTAAATGAGGAACATGGAGTCAAAATCAATATTCAAATCCAGGTTTCCTGACTCCAAGAATAGTGCAGTGATAATAGCTGCTATGGGGCTAATGTGTTATCCATCTCAGGTCAATTTGAAGTTTAAGAGAGGCCTTGAGGAAACAGTGCCTTAAACCAAAAGGATGGGAGAGATTATTTCCCCAAGTGAAATTTTCATGTTCTTCTAACCACCTAGTCTTACCTGCCAGGGTTAGTTCCTTAATATTTAATAAATATATGTTTATTTACAATGAACTGAATTGCCCGAAGGACCAACTCTGTTTTTCTATCCCCTTCCAGAAATGTGATAGAGCCAACTAGGAGCCAGCTCATATGAGCTGATTAGAATATTTTCAGTGTGAGCATTTACACCTTGGAAATTAACCACAAGTTAGGGTTTGGTTTATTGTTTTATTTGATTGTTTATTTAAGAAATAAGACATTTTATTATTTATTTAAGAAAGTGATGGAGAAAATGTTAATGATGTATATTGAACTTAAAACAGTGTAGAATATATATTCGCTCTCCCTTTCAGAGTCATGGGTTAAACATCTACCAACTTACCTCTGTGTCTTCTCCCTCTCCTACTATGACTTTTTTTTGTTGTCCAGTCCTTTTGGTCGCATCAAACTCTTCTTGAACCCAACTGGAGTTTTCTTGGTAAAGATATGGGAATGGTTTGCCATTTCTTTCTCTAGCTCATTTTTACAGATGGGAAAACTGAGGCCAACAGGATTAAGTGACTTGCCCAGGGTCACCCAGCTAGGAAGTAGAGTTCTATCCACTCTGCCATCTTGCTGCCCTACTATGGAGCCAAGTAGAAGGAGTCTTGAGAGAAGAATAAATGTTGATGGGAGCTACAAGAACAACAGTATATTTCTGACTATCTTTACTCTCTCCATTCCTCCTGTTCTTCATGAATTCATGTTTTCTTTTCTTCAAACCCCAGGTCAAACCTCACTTCCTCTATGAATCCTTTCCTGGGCCCTCGTCGAAGCCAGCCCCCCACCCCAATTCGTAATATGATGGATAGGTCTTAAAGTAGAAGCAACATTGGTACTAACTCCTCATTTTACAGGAATAAGGAAACTGAGGACCAGATTTGAGCAACATCATATAGCTTGGAGTCCTCTGTCTCTAAATCCCATGCTCTTTCCATCATGACTCCTTTAGCATAGATATTAGGAGCACTGCCAGGAAAATATCCTGTTTTTGCTAGCACTAAGTATATGCCATGTTGGCATCTCAAATTATTTATCTTTCGTATATATAGATATAGATGTAGATATGGATGTAGATGTAGATGTAGATGATGTAGATATATGCCCCATTTGCTCAACTAACTTTCAGGGAAGAACTAGTGCCTTAGAGATCTTTATTTCCTTAGCACCCAATATATTGTTTAGTTCATTTGTTTTTCATTCATTTGTCATGCCTGACTCTTTGTGTCCCCACTTGGAGTTTTCTTGGCAAAAAAAAAAAAAAGAGTGATTTGCCATCTCTTTCTCCAGCTTATTTTACAGATGAGAAAACTGAGACAGAGTTAAGTGACTTGCCCAGAGTCACACAGATGGTAAATGTCTGAGACCAGATTCAAAGTCAGGAAGATAGTCTTCCTGCCTCTGTGCCTGGCACTTTATCTACTCTATTTACTGTGCTACCTGGCTCAGATTTGTTTAGTTCATAGTAGGTAGATGTTTGTCAAATGCATGAATTTTTATTGATAATGGTTAGAATAAGTGGCTACCCATTTCAGAGGGGAATCTCAGCAGTATCAGGAAATGATTGCCTTTATTTTTTTTTAATAAACCATTATTTTGACTTTGGGCAAATCACTTCATACTCTGGGCCTCCAGTTTCTTCCTTGTAAAACAGGAAAGTTGGACTCAGTAATCAATAAATTTTGTAGCTCTTGAGTCCTCTGACAAAATGAAGGGACAGAGAAATCTTTCAGCCCTCCTCATGACCTCCATCACTTCCCTATCTGCCCATTGGGCAAGGCAGGAAGTGGCATCTCTACAAAACAAATGATCAGAAAATTTAGACCGTTAAATGGATAACATAGGCTAACAGCATGCCACTGAAGAAAGAAAAGAGTTTTGTAGGAGGTGGAATGAGGCCTAGGTTATTGAGATTGACTGTTAGGAGAGAATTGCTCAATTTCCCACCTCATTTTTCCATTTTAGACAAAGACAACGTAAGTGAGGCCAACTTTTTTCCTCATTATAATCTACTGATCTCTATCACTAACATGTTAGCAATGTTCAGCCCTTGTGACTGCATCATTCAAACATTTATGAATCAGCGAGATGTTTCTAAGAACTTATTTTCCAATTGTTAACTTTATTATAATAATAGCATACCTCATATACAAAGCCGATGTTTAAAACCTAAATAGAACAACCCTCGATTGTGTGGGAGGCATATATTGCTCTGGTGATAAACTGGAAACACAACCACTGACTCATACACCATATTTCTTTCATTTTCATTTTGGGTTACCTCTGTTTCTGCATGTCCTAGACTGTAAGATTTAGCTTGAAATACAAGTTCACTGAAGGGAATATGAAAGAAGCAAGAGGAAGGGGACGAAGGCCCCTTGTTAGGGCGCCTCTTCCCTCATGACCATTTGCAGGCTGAAGTCCTGAGGGAGAGAAATGATTCTTGGCTCCTGGAGCAAATCCAATCAAGCTTCCAGTTCTTCAGTTCTCTACAGAATTTTTCAAAAGAAATGGGATATTCCTGATTAGCAATAAAAGTAAAATCTTAACAGGAGGAAGTGGTTGGCTTATCATAGGTTTAAAGCTAGAAAAGACCTCGAGACCATCTAATCCAATACTTTCATATTTCATATAAGGAAACTGAGGTTCTGGGTGAGTAAATGATTTGCCCAACGAGTGTCAGTTGTGGGAGGCAAATCCAGGTCTTCTGACTACAATGTCAATACTTTTTCCTTTTTACCACACAATTTTTTTCTATATTTCGACCTAATTTTTAATATAATTGAAACCTGAAGAGTAATTAACATCTTAAATGGAGAAGTTCCTTTAGGATAACCAGGTTTCTTTCTTTTTAATGCTTTACTGATGCTTTTTGTCTTTTGACATCACTGTTACATCAAAAATAAGTATTCCCGAACATAAAACCCTGTCTTGTAGCAAAGAGTTAAAGAAAACAAACTTATATATTCACCATCTCTGACCACAAATGTAGCTTTCTGCACCCATAGTCTACCACTTCTTTATAGACTGCCAAGTCTGGAGTCAGGAAGACTCATTCCTGAGTTCAAATTTGGCCTGACCCTTACTAGCTGTGTGACCCTGGACAAGTCACTTAACCCTGTTTGCCTCAGTTTTTCCCATCTACAAAATGAGCCAGAGAAGGAAATGGCAAACCATTCTAATGTCTTTGCCAAGAAAACCCCAAATGGGGCTATGAAGAGTCAGACATGATTGAAAAACATCTCAGCAATAACATGAAAAAGGCAAAGAGGTGGTAGGGGGAGGCACTAACATTTGGAGGAATCAGGAAAGGCTTTGTGTAGAAAGTGAAACTTGAGCTAAGCCTTGAAGGGATCTGGGGGCTCCAAGGTCAGAGGTGAGGAGGGAGAGCATTCCAGTCATGGGGGACAGACTGTACAAAGGCACCGAAATAGGAGATGGAATGTCATGTACAGGGAACAGCAAAGAGTTCATTTTGGCCGGAGTTGAAGAGTAATGAGCCTGGAAAGATGGGCTGGATCCAAGTTATCAAGGGCTTTAAATGACAAACAGAGGAGTTGATATTTTAACATAAAGGCAACAGGGAGCCACTGAAGATTATAAGTAAGCATATTTTGGACTTCTGTACACTTGATAGATACCAATCAAGTAAAACAGGAAGAGAACTATGTGAGCACATAGTTCCAATTTCATCATGGAAGAATCAAAACTCCCCTAACCTCCATTATGTTCAGTAAGGTCACTCAGTCAATAAACATTTACTAAACACCACCTACGTGCCAGGCACTGTGCTAAACTCTGGGGATACAAAAAAAAAAGGCAAAAGACAGTCCTTGGCCTCAAGGAGCTCACATCTAATGGGTAGAGTGCCAGGAAGATCTGGATTTGAATCCTACTTCTGGCTTAGTAGGTTACTAGTTGTGTGACCTTGTCATCAAATCACTTAACCACTTAGATGTTACTAAATACCTTAACCTTTCTCTTTTTTCATCTGTAAAACTGAGATAAAAATAACTAGTACCTACTTACCAGTGTTGCTGTCTGAGTTTCAAATGAGATAACATGTCACGTGCTTTGCTAACTTCAAAGTACTATACAAATATTAGTAATTATTCTTTTTATCTCAATATCTCCAAACCATTGTGGATGGAGCCTTAGATTCCAGTACTCTTTAACAGTGAAATAAGTATGAAATAGGGAAATATGCTTCTTGAAAGTCACAAGTAAAGGAAACTCTTTCCATTAAACCCTCTCTCCTACTACAGTCAACTCTTTAGGAATTGGGGGCTGTTTTGTTGTAGCTTTTCTAAAACCATGGCTTCTCTCCCTCTTTGATCTCAGTGACTAGTGACTGGTCATTTTATTGTTCCTAAGCAACTTTATCAGTAAAGTGAACAGAAGAAGTAAGAGAAAAAATAAGGAGTAGTTAAAAGTGGAGGGTGGGGAATAAAACCATTGGTTTGCCTAGTAACTAGAACTATCCATAGATGTCTAGTCTTCAAGATCTGGCTGCATTAGATTCCTTTGTTTCTAGTCTGAAATATCTTCCCCTCTTCTCCTGACTACCCAATCTCTTATCCACAGCCCAGCCTCAAAAAGCTTTTTCCTAGTCCTTCCAATCTTCTGTGATCACTCTCTTTTCTGAACTCTCACTACATGCACAGCCTGTACCCAACAATTTAACACTGGATTATATGCTATCATTTATAGCTTACTCATTATTCAATAAATAAATATCTACTGCATACCTACTGTTTTCCAGGCGTCTTTCAACTGCTTTTCTTGGTAATAGACCTGCCTCGTTGATTAACTCTATAAGGATGAGGCTCGGGTCTCGTTCAATTCTATTTAACAAACATTTTTTGATCACCTACTATGGGCAAGGCACTGTACTAAGCCTTCAGGTACTAAGATGAAAAACAGAACAGCTCCCACCCTCAAAGAGATTACAATCTGGTAAGGATGAAGGGTCCCAAAAATAACTATGTTGATTACTTAAATTAAAATGATTTAAGTGTTTAGTGATGTTCTCTGGATTCAACTTCCAAAAGAGGGACCAACTACATGCCCACCTCTCAGTAGTCTAGAGTTACTGCTAAAGAATTAAGAAAGTCTTTTTCTAATGATATCAGCTCAAACCACCATCCTAAAGTGTTCTCTGCCCTCCCCTAATCCCCATTTAGTCAGTAATGAGTAGCATTCTAATTCTGTTTAACTAATTATTATCAATTAGCTTTTGAAAAACGATATTTATTTCAAAAACATAGCAGGAACAGATGCATAAATATTTCTCCCTAATATCTGTGAGGTAAAATCTCCCCTAGAGCATCCTCCATGAAGAGGGATCATATAAAACAGTTTCTAGATGTCATTCACTCCACTGAGTTAACTTCCAAATGTGCCATGGCTGCTAGGTACATAAGTCTGCCAGATGAAGCTAAGCAGGTCACTCAGAACTTCATTCCTTGCCATCTGCCTTCTGCATATCCACACACTGACTCAGGTATCCAGACTTCTGGGAATTGACTCTCCTGATGTTTCAAAGCCACAAGTTTGTGGCCATCCAGAGTCTTCCTCACTTAAAAGCAGGAAGATTAGATACAACAGTGATGGAAGCAACAGCAAAGCCAGGAGCTTACAAGTCACATCACGGCAACCCTTTTGAAAAGTTAAAAGTCTGAGGTCTCTCTCTCCCTGCTGAGGGCTTAGTCCTTGCCTCCTCACTTAAACATGCAAGGCAGGACAAAGCTAGAGCTAAGACACCCATCTTGGCTAAATAGTGCTTTTCGAACGCATCCCATTCTAACTAGGTAGCCGATCGGTCTCTAACCTTATCACATCTGTCTATTGCCTCATCACATAGTTAGCAGACTGGAACCCACTACAAACCATCTGTGTCTACTCTAAATCAAGAAAGAGAGCACTTTCACTATGCATTATCATGCCTCTCCAGAAGCAGGTGCTTCAACCTCTTCCATAAGTATATTTATATCAGTCCCATCCCTATGAAAAGTAAATGACGGATAGAAAAAATAGTCCGACAGAAGCGAAGGTGGTATGTATAATTGGAAGGGAAGATGGATCTGAGAAAGCTTCCTGGAGGAGTTGGCATTTGAATTGGACCTTGAAGGAAAGGAAGGAAATCAATAGCTAGGCATTGTTGGAGAAATGGTTGAAATAAAGGAAAGAGGGAGATCTTTCCCAGAATGGAATATCATTTAAAAAAATAGGAAAAAGTCAGGACAAGAGTATGGAAGAATGAAAAGTTTATCATGAGCAGAATAGAATGTTTGAAACAGAACGCATAAAGGGAAGTACCTTGAAATATGGCTAGTGGGGTGGGTTCTAGATTATAGAAGGTCTTGAGTGGCAGGCTAAGTAAGAAGTTTTTATTTTATTTTCTAGGCTGGGAAACCATCAAAAGGTTTTGAGCACAGGAGTGGTAGTCAGACTTGTGTATTAAAACATTTTAACAGTTTTGTAAAGGATAGATTGGCAAGAACACATGGAAGCAAAGAGACCAGTTAAAAGGGAATTAGTCTGGATGAGAAGTGAATTGGACCTCAACTAGAGCTAGAGTAGCCTTGGTATGAAGCAGAGGACAGAAACAAGAATATCTGAGGTAAATTCAATAGAACTTGAGAACTTTTCTTGAACTCCCACAGGACATATTTTGATGGATAGATATAAGCTCACCTGGATGACTCATCCCCAGCTTGCAGGTCTCCCTCTCCCCACCACAACCACCCCCCACCATACCCCGTCATTGCATTACAGTTTCAAGGACAATAAATCATCAATATATTTTGGGACACATTAGAAAGGTTCCCAAAGCTCTGGGGTTTTGGCTCAGTCAATAACAGGGCTTTTGTAATTGTGGTTATGGCAGATTGTAGAATAATTGCAGATTTGGCAGGGGGGGACAGTATCTCAGAGAGCTATGGTATCTGAAATTTGTTAACGCTGAGAAGTTTTTATGAAATTCATGAGTTTGGAGTTTTGAACTGAAATCATTTTTAAAAGTTTGTTGTTGTTGTTTTAGGGGAAGCTAGATGGCACAGTGGATAGAGCACTGGGCTTAGAATCAGGAAGACTCATCTTTATGAATTCAAATCTGATCTGAGACCCTTACTAGCTGTGTGACTGTGGGCAAGTCACTTAACCTTGTTTATCTTAGTCTCTCATCTGTAAAATGAGCTAGAGAAGAAAATGGAAAACCACTCTAGTTTCTTTACCAAGAAAACCCCAAAAGGGATCATGAATTGTTGAATATGACTAAAAATGACCGAGCAACAGCAACAACTAAACAATAACAAGCTTTTTTTGAGACAGGGATAAATGGGGACAGTATTCAAATATCTCCTGAGATCTTGGCACAATGAGAACTTCCCATTTCCAAATAGGAATCCATGAGAAAAGGCATATATATAATTTTATTTTTATTGTCATGCAGAACACACTTCCATATTGGTCATTGTTGTAAGAGCAAAGTCATACATAACTAAAACCCCCAAACTAAACCATAAATATACTGATGTGAAAGACAACTCCAACAGTTCTTTCTCTGGAGGTGGATAGCATTCCCCATCATAAGTCTTTCAGGATTGTCCCAGATCACTGCATTGCTGAGAGTAGCCAAGATTTTCACAGATAATTATCATCCAATATTGCTGATATTGTATACAATGTTTTCTCAGTTCTGCTTATTTCACTCTACAGAGGAAAGACATATTAAAGAAAATATTCCTTGAAGAGAAAAAAGTGTCCTGGGGATCCTATAATGAGAGAAAGTCATAGAGCAGTCACATTGTGACTCTGCTGCTAATTCCTTCACAGTCTAGTACAGTAAATTCCATGCAAGGAAGTAGAGGTGATCTAGAGCCTTTCCAGAACTACTCCAAAACCTTTTAATTCTTTAAATATTCATCAGAAAGTGCCTACTATGTGCAAGGTACATGCAAAATATTATACTAGTTCCTAGAGTCTGGATTTTTTCTTTGTTTTGATCCAGATCTGTGACTTCATTGATGTAGGGAGCTCCAGAGTAAGAAAACTCCTTTTACCAATGTTCTTCCTTCCTTCCTTCCTTCCTTCCTTCCTTCCTTCCTTCCTTCCTTCCTTCCTTCCTTCCTTCCTTC
>NC_058133.1:118851522-118878443 GCF_016433145.1 Gracilinanus agilis
CCCCCCCCCCGCCTCCCTTCCCCCCCTTCCCCCCAGCCTTTTCCTAGCCCCTCCCAGTCCTCCTCCTCTTCTCCAGCCCCGTCTTGCTAGTCCTCTCTGGGAAGCTATTAATAGCATTACGTCAGCCCGAGACTGGCAACCCAGTGTAAATACCAGCACTCCCACTATATAAAAGGGGTGATGCAACCTCTCTACTAGTCAGAATCCCAAGCAACAAGGCGGAGAGAAGATCTTTGCTCACTCCAGCAGCAGCAGCAGCAGCAGCAGCAGAGGCAGCCGCGGTGGCAGCAGGACAGACGCCGCCTCAGCTTCCAAGTCGTCGGGCTCCGATACCACCCCCTCGGCTAGCCTTTGCTTCAGGCGAGGCGCTTTCATCTCTTGGTCTCGGACAGCCCCAGCCCAGAGCCCTCGCGGACTGACAGAAAGGAGCGGCGAAAGGAGGGAGAGAAAGGAAGGTAAGTGAGCGCCTGGTAAAGGGGGTGGTGGTGGCTTTTTACCTGTCAGCTCCCCGCCCTTCAGTTCTCCGCCCTTCAGCTCTCCTGATCACACCCCAATTCGAACTTCTCATCTCCCATTGATTGTGGGTCTCCCTTTAGTGCGGAAAGAACTTGGTGAGAAGTTTGTTCCCTCCGTCCTGGAGGTTTCTCAACAGTTCAAAAAGTTTACCGAAGTGTGTGTGTGGTGGTGGTGGTGGTGGTGTGTGTATGTGTGTGTGAGAGAGAGAGTGGGGGGGGGGGGTCTGAAAGGAGACGAAAAGGACTAGAGGCTCCCCCAGACCCAAACTCCTCCCCACCCCCAGCTCCACTCACACTGGGGTTACTCTTCTCTCTTCTCCCGGCTAACTTGTCCGGGCAGAGAAGTAACTGTAGGAAATCTTGAGGGGAGATGGAGAGATTTCCCAAAAGCGCTATCCCTGACTCTAGCTACCCCTGTCTTGCCTACCCATAAGGTAATCTCAGGTTCCTCTATTTCTTCTCTCCTGAAACTGCCCCCTACTATCCCTCTTCTCCCCTGGAGTCTAGAGACAGGATTTGGATGAATGGGGGACCTAGTGGACCGCAGGAAGAGCGATCTCGCCCACTAGGGGGCGCCCTGGGCGCCTATGAGAGAATGGAGCTCGAAGGTTGAGAGGGGTGGGGGGTGGCCCTCTCCGAGGATGGGGATTGAAAGTTAGTTTGAAGTTTAGTACCAGTTTCCTAGCCTTGGGGAAGAAGGAGGAGGGATTCTTTCAAAAGACTGACGTGTCTCCCACCGCTAAAATCTTGGTTCAGATCTCTTGTCCGTGCTCAACCCTCCCCACTCCCCGAAACCTCACCCCACTCTTTCTTGCTGATTGACTTTATTCTGTCTGACTTTAAAATAAAAATTTTCTCGCACTTCTCACTGGGGCAAAGGTATGATGCTAATAAAAGGAGTCAATTCTATTATTTGTGGATTTTACCTTGTTCCATCTCCTTCTCCCCACCCCTCCGATCTCCCCAGCCTTCGGTATGTTCTTAAATAATGCATTTAATTTCCCTAGCCATCAGTATTCTTATATTGAAGGGGGGGGGGAAGGAACAATAAATATTATTTTCCTTTCCTATCTCACAAAAGGATAAAATGTGACAATAGCTATAGACATTGGGGCTTTCAGGCTAGAAGGAGGCTTTACTAACTGAATAATCTTAAAAGTGATAAACATATAGATTTATCATTATTCTATAAACTTGGTAATCAAGGCAAAGGCATAAGAAGGTCTTGGGAACCAAAAAGATTATTTGCATCAGGGAAAGGTAAACTGAGGCACTAGTATCACTAAGTGGCAATGGATGCATTTGTAGCAGGAATCTTCTCTCTTCTCTCCTTTTCTCTGTTCTCTCCTCTCCTCTCCCCCCTCTTTCCACTTCTTTTTCATCCTTTTCCCCTCTTATCCTCCTGTTTGATTCTTTTTTCTTTTCCTCTGCCTGTGGGAATTGATCAATTTCTGCATTGGTTTACAAGAACAGAGAGACACCTTCAAAGAAACCCTGAAGAGGGACTCTGCTTGAACCCTAGGAGATAAGGATTCAAGTCCCAGTCCCATATCCAAGTAGTTGTATATTTTTGGAATGATCTTTCATTTGGGTCTCAGTCTCCCTTGATTTCTAAAATAAAGAAGTAATCATCACAGTCTCTTTCTACTTCCCAGGTGGATACAATGTTATTGTAGCTAATGAAATGAGGTGGGACTAAATATTAATGCAAGTAATTCAGAGACAATGCTGTCCTTGGATCCAGGAAGAAATAGATGGGTTCCAAGTCTTTCCTCTGACCTATACTGACTGTGAACCTCTGGACAAGTTACTTAACCCCTCAGTCCTCTAGACAGCTCCCTAAGACTTAAAAGTGTCAGATAAGGTGGCAGCCTGCATTGGCAGAAGGAATTTCCTCACTGGCAGTTAACTCCCTGTACCAATTAAATTACAAGTTGAGTCTGGTCCAAGAAAGCACAGACATTTACCAGCAAAAGGACAGAGGGAAAGTTGACCTTTCTGAACTCAAATTTTCTCCCCTGTAAGGTGGGGATAAGAACATTTGTACTCTCTATCTTAAAGTACTTTGTAACCCAGAAACTGCTCTGTAAACCTTAAAAGTTTTATGTTAATGTGTAATACTATTAATGAATAGTAGCTAACATTTATATAGCACTTACTATGTGCCAGGTAATATGCTAGATTCTTTACAATTATCTCACTTGATGTCACCCCCCCCCCATAACCCTGGGAGAGAGGTGCTATTGTTAACCTTATTTTACAGATGAGGAAATTGAGGCAAACAAGTTAAGTGACTTGAACAGAGTCACACATCGAGTAAATGAGATCAGATTTGAATTCAGCTTCTTCTGACTGCAGACCCAGAGATCTATCTACTGTGCCACCTAGGTGCCCCTGTGTTATCCAAGAAAGGGTTAAGGATAAGAGATAGCTCATAGTATGGGATAGGTATTGGGAGCACCTTTTGTTGGTAGCCATTCCCCTAGTAGGCTTCTTTCTACTTCTCCTTTTATCTTCATCTACTTCAACTATTTTTCTTTTCTTCTTCCTTTCCCCCTTCTCCTGTTTCTGCCTGCAGCCCATCAATCCCTTAGAAATTGCTTGGCACCATTGGTTGTCCTATAGACTACTGAGCTTTGTTCTTAGTCAATCATAGCATCATCTAGGATACCTTTCTCCCATTCTAATTTTTCAAAAAATAGTCATGGATGTAATTAGGCCATTTGCTCTCAGTGTTGCTCAACCACCACTAGAAGGAAGGACACAATTAGTACACCACAGAAAGTTTTCAGGGGAAAATTAGCTTCCTGTATGTGAAACTAGTTCATAACTCTAGTTGGGAATTGTTGCTGCCAGCAAATAGTGGGGGTAGAATTTATTGGGTGTGTTGATGGATCCTAGAGGTCAATGAGAGTACAGAAAAGGCTTCAAGCCAAGATGAATGCCTAGTGGTTAAAATTAACTTCTAATTAATTGAGCTTAATTGAATCAGCAACCAAACTGCTTAATCTCTGATTAATTCCAACAGGGTTGAAAAATTAATCCCTGAGAGATGAAACTAAAACTGGGGCCACCCAATCTATACAATAATGCTTCTTTGTACAGCACATGTGGGCAACTGGGTGGCATAGTGGATAGAGTGCCAGGCCTAGAATAAGGAAGACGAGTTCAAATCCAGTCTCAAACATTTGCTATCTGTGTGACCCTTAGTTTCCTCATCTGTAAAAATAAGCTAGAGGAGGAAATGGCAAATTACTCCAATATCTTTGCCAAGAGAACCCCAAAAAGGTCAAGAAGAGTTGGACAAGATGGAAAATGACTAAAGAACAACAAAATACGGCACTTTGTGAATTACTTTCTACATGCATTAGCGGTCTTTAGCTGTGTGACTTTGGCCAAGTTCAGTTTCTTCATCTGTAAAATGAGTTGGAGGGTCCCCACTTTGAGTATTTATCCCAAGTTAAAAACTAATCAGATCATAGCTAATGATCTGGAATTTGGAGGGCTGGAGTCTAGAGAAGGGATTTCACTGATATAGGGAGCTCTTAATATGAAAATTCCTTCTAAACTGCATTCAAATTTCCTCTAATATAGAGTGTCTGTAATTCTTCATCTTTAGAGAATTGCTTGGGGACTTGCTTAAGGCTAGCCCTCTATTCCTCATACCACACTAACTCTTAGAGCACATCCCACTGGTCTTATTTTATCAACGAAAGAATTGTATCCCAGACAGGTTAAGAGACTTACCTACATTTTGGTATCTCAGCTGCTTCGTGCCAGAGCTAGAACTAGTATTTTCTGAAATTTGTTTTTAGATTAACAGGGGAAGGAACCCAGAATGAGTGGTGGGTGAGTTGATAAAATGCTTATGTTGGAATTATAATCTCATAATGCATAGTATTTCATGGCGGGGAAGTTTGTAGGGGAGACATGAAAATTGAAAGTGAAAATTCAGTGTAATGTTAAACACTAAGAAGTAAAATCTGGGAGCCAGGTTCCCAGAAAACTTAATCTGTTAAGGGAGTAAACCACAGAGACTTTCACTTTCTTTAAAATGAAGAAACCTAGAAAAGTCTCACCATTTATGATGAGGTAGAAAAAACACTTCAGATAAGTGGCAAAGTGAAAGTGGCCTAGCAAAATTAATTTGGATGATTATCAACTCAGTAAGCAATCTAGGTAATTTTTTGAGGGTTCCCTCAAACATGTTTACTTTAGAAGGATTTTGAGGATATTGGTATGCTCTGGATGAATTATGATTTAATAGAATGAATAGAATTTTGCTTGTTTGGGTATATGCCTAAAGTATAAAAGAGTTTCTAAAATTTATCAAAAGAATTAAAATTTTTGATTTGGAGAGAATAACAATAATAATAGTAACTTATATTTGCATTATAGAGATCCCTTTACATTATCTCAAATAATCCTTAACTCATCTTATGAGATAGGAACTATCATTTATCCTTATTTTACAGGTGAGAAAACTGAGGCTCATAGAGATTGTGACTTTTTTCAGGATTGCACAGCTAGAAAACATATGATCATGGATGTGAACCTAGGTTTTCGTGATTCTAAGACCCCAAATATACTTGTTCATGAGTTTTCTCAAAGGATTTTCATACTTTTGATAATTTGTTTAAATCATTTAAAGCAGTGCTTTTAATTGGTATGTTCCACAATGCTGACATTCTTCACCTTTTTTCCCCATTAGGAATATTGCTTTTTTACCCTGAGAAAGAAAGAGAAAACTTTCCTCAGGTCTTGAGACAAACAGACCACCAGCCATGAGTGCTCATTAATAAACTTGGTTGGATGGAAAAATGGAACGCCTCTCAAATCTGCTTGAATTAATTATACAGAGCTACTCTTGTTAAGAAGGCAGCCATTTCTAGGAACAAAGGCTTAGCTGATGGTGTCTCTGGATTCCATCACTGAACTATTTGGTTTTTAATAACATTGGGGATGGGAGTGGAAAGGAGAATGCAGGGGAGAATGTTCACATTATGATTCTGGAAGGCTGGATTCTTGAGGAAGTTTATAACCTGTCAGAGAGGAGTATCTTCCTAGCCTTCTGAGATTATAGGATTAAAGGATAGAAGTACATCACTTCTGATTCATGAGCCAGGGCTTTGGGAGCAGAATTGCTTACATTTTTTAGGTCTTTAAGCATTCATAGTTCTGAGAATCTTTAATCAATTGCTCTACCTCTATTCAACTGGCATTTATTAAACATCCATTCTGGGCCATGCTGGGGATACAAAGACAAAAAAATAACAGACAGCTCCTGTCCTCTGAGTGCTTACATTTTATTGGGATGGTGGGAGAGTAACATGCATGTATAAGATTTCCAAAGGGAATTTGAAAAGAGTATCCTTAACTTTTTTTTTAACTCTTACCTTCTGTCTTAGACTCAATACTATGTATTGCAGAAGGAGTAACGGCTAGGTAATGGAGATTAAGTGACTTCCTTAGGATCACCCAGCTAGGAAGTGTGTGAGGCCAGATTTGACCTCAGGACCTCCTGGCCCCCAGGCCTGGCTCCCTATCCACTGCTACCTACCTGCCTCCATCCTTAAATTTTTAAGGTCTGAGAGCAAGTGTGTGGGTGTAGAAATCGTTGGTCTGACTCAGGAGGTCATTTCTGTCCTCACCTTTTCCTCAGGGTTGTTATAAATAAAGCAAAAGCCTCATAAATGACAGAATATGGTTTTGTCATTCTATTAACTCATCAAGTACCATATAAATATGATCTTGTAGTAATAACAGCACTGTGTGCAGGAGGACTTTGTGGCTTAAAGGACATACAAGCATATGCTTGTAAAATGTATAGCTCACCACCATGCCTGCTTGTGGACTCATCCATACAGCTTGGCAACTCTCTAAGGGGTTTCTGCTTGACCGTCAATGTAATGGAAAGAAACCTAGTTTTAGCCTGGGCTCAAATCTTTTCCTGTCCTGTAAGACTTAGCCTCTTTGGATCTTGGTGTCCTCATCTGTAAAATGAGCAATTAGACTAGGATGTTCTCTAAGGTCTCTCCAAACTCTAGACCTATGATCTTTGAATATTCAGCCCACTAAGTCTTTTCTTAATTTCTTCAATAAAGAGCAAAAAAGGAGAAAGAGAGAGAAATAAAAATAAAGGTGAATTTATGAAGCATAGATGAACAGGAGGAATTTAAACTCGTATAAATGCACATCTCAGAGGCAACAAGTTTCTCTTCAAGTTTTTGCCCTGGAGCATTTTAATTCATTTTCCTTTGCTAATTACCTCTACCACCTCCCCTCTTCCCCTTATCAGCTGGCCAAACTGAAAGAGGGGGGCTTCCTGGCCCAAGTGTTACCTTGCAATCATCCCCACAGAATGTCACAGGCAGCAGCAGGGAGGAAGTCACGCCTGGGCAGGCTTGTGTGAATGCAGGCTTCATTCTTTGAAGGGCACTGGTGCATCACTTGAAGGATATACAGCAGCCAGAGAGTTAGATTTGTAGTTGAAAATTCCAAAATGAAATTATGGCTGCCCTTCACAAGTTTTCCCATTAGCTGTACCTTTAATTCCCCCTGATCATCGATGATCAGAGCTGAAAGGGAACCTTAGAAAGTAATTCAGCCTTGCTGTTTTTCAGTTTAGGAGACTGAAGCTGGAGGATGAAGAAGTGATTTGCTAAGTAAATGGTAGATCAGGGACTGTAGTCTCACTCATGGTCTTATGCTTATTTCTCTACTCCTGTTTCTACATCTCTCTATTATTCATATAATAAATATGATAAATAATAAAAAGTATTCATTTTTAATTCTTGTGCATTTATCATAGGATTGTACATTTTTGAACTGGAAAATGTCTTAGAAGTAAGTCACCCAGTCAGGGCTGTGCTGGTAAATGTTTTACCAACTAGCTTTTCAGAGGGAAAAAAATGGTTGTGGGACATACTTTTAATCTGTATAATTAATACTTTTATCCATCATTTTCTTTTCTTTTAGCCCTTATTTCCATCTTAGATTAAATCCTGAATGTCATTTCCAAGGCAGAAGAGTAGTCAGGGCTAGGCAATTGGGGTTAAGCGATTTGCCCAGGATCACACAGCTGGAAAGTGTTGGAGGCTACATTTGAACCCAGGACCTCCCATCTCCAGGCTTGACTCTATCCACTGAGCCACTCTATATCATTTTCTTCAGCCTAAATGTTCAACAGAACAGCAATTCTAGGACTGACTGGTAGTGTCTTCTGATTTCTGAGGAATAAAAAAATTTAACATTCAGCTTTCCTTAGTTTGAGCTGGTTCCAGCACACCCTTGAATTTAAGCTAAGCCTTTCTTTTTACTTCTTACTTTTCTTCTAATTTGAGGAAACAGAGGTCTGGGGAAGTGAATTAATTTGCTCAAGGTCACCTGGGGGGAGTTGGTAGGGGGAGAATAAGTGACAGAGGTATGTCTCCTTGTAGTCTATCTTCTTTAGGCTACAAGAACCTGTACATATCTTCTCAGAAGTATATGACTTGTCCATAATAGGAATTCCTCTCATCCCTGGAAAGCAGAAACACACACCTCTTCCTTTCCCTTTAGTTTATCCACTTTTCAAAAGTTGAACTACAGAGTAGTGCTTTAGCAGATAAGTAATAAGTAGGTAAGAGATAAGCACTTTTGAAGCAAGGCAGGTCACCAAGCAGCTATTCTCTGTGTTTTATAAATTTTAAGGTGGAGAAAAGGAAGTCTGCACCCCCACAAAAACTCTTTCCCTTTTACTTTTACCCAATGAAAGTTTTGCCCTGATTTCAGACAGTCTTGTAGCTTTCTTTTTAAAGGGAGCTTGAAAGCAGTTTTATGGTTAGCCACGATGATGTGAGAGACATTTCTTTAAGAATTGTTAGCAGGGAGGGATACATATTGATGGGGAGTTTAATAGTCTCAGATGTCAGTGCTCCTGGCTTCAGTTTTTAACCTTTGTCATCAATTCAGTGAGCTAGATGATGCACTTGGAGAGAGTGATGGCCCTGGAATAGGAGGAACTGAATTCAAATTCAGTTTTGGACATTTTCTAGCACTGTGACTCGGGCCAAGATGCTTAACCACTGTATGCCTTAATTTCCTGATCTGCAAAATGAGGATATTAATAATAGCTTCTACTTCCCAGGATTATTGTGAGGTTAAAATGACATAGTATTTTATTTAAAGTGCTTTGCAAACCTTAAAGTACTCTCCAGATATTCATTATTATTATTTTTGTCGTTAGTATTATTACCATTACTATCTCTTATGTTAAGAACATTAAGAGGCATTAACATCAATGACAACTAAACAACACAAAAGTTGGAATTTATCTGGGAGCCTAATTTCTTCTGATCTCAGTTTCCTCATCTGTAAAATGAGGAAGGTGTGTTAAATGATTTCTAAAGACCTTTTCAGCTTCAAATCTTCTCTGACTAAAACTCTCCTGTGTAATACTGCTGGATGTGCTTTGGGGGAAGGTCTTGGGCTCATTGCTGAGGGCAGTCCTTTTGGTCTTGGTCTTTTTCAGCAAAATGATGCTTCAACATCCAAGCCAGGTCCCTGCCTCAGAAGTCAGTGCATCAGCCATCGTCCCCTGCCTGTCACCTGCTGGGTCTCTGGCATTTGAAGATTTCACAACCCTTACTCCCCTTGTCAAGGAAGAGCTGAGATTTGCTATCCAAAACAAGCATCTCTGTCACCGGATGTCATCCACGTTGGAATCTGTCACAGTGAGCGACAGGCCCATCGAGATGTCCATCATGAAAGCAGAGGTACTTCTACTGAGGGTCTAGCAAGGTTCTTCTCTCTTGTGTTCTCTAAGCTGACATAGAAAGGGACTCTAGCTGAGGACCTAGGCTGAACAGACTCAAAATATAGTATGCATGAGCTCAAGAAGAATTTAAAACAAATTCTAAGATGATAGAGCCATAGAAAGTTATTATAGGAGAGATAGAGAGGTATAAGATTCATCCCTAATCTTTGAGAATAACGTAGAAGAAAACTACCAAATCTCATAATATACTAATTGCTTGAGACTGTAAGGGATGGATCCTTTCCTTGCAGGGACCCAGAACTGACCCAAAGTGGTTTTCTTGATTTTTTTAACTAAATATTTGCAGCTAATCCAGATCTCAGTGGATTAATATTTGATTTGCTGCCTTCCACAAGTCAGAATATTATATTCTTTTGGTATCTGAATCTGCAAAAGGATAGCTACCATAGTTTCTTTCACACAATGAGAGAATCCTGTAGGGAAGGTTGCCTTCTTTTTGGGAATAGTTTCTCTAAGGACCTTTCTCTAGGATGAAGAGCCTTTATGGAATTTTGAGATTTGGTGTAGGGTGTGAAAACCCCTTTGGGTCATATTTCTATGGAATAGGTCTTTATTTTTGTTAAATTTGACACACCGGGCCATCTCTGTTTAGGCAGAGTCAATTTGACCCCATTCTAAAGGATGATCAATCAATCAATAGACGTTTGGTTCAGACCTATTTGTGGGCCAGACTCTGTGCTAGGCTTTAGGAAAAAAGAGATAAAAATGAAATAGTACCTGCCCTCAAAGAGCTGACATTCTATCGGGAGAAATAACATATAAGTATTTAACAAATACTTACAAAAGGCAATGGGGGAGGGGCAGAGACATCTAGGGAAGGAACTATAATGAAAAGCAGGCTAAACTTCAAAGGAAGCCAGAGATTTCGAGAGGCTGAGGAAAACATAGAGTGTATTTCAGGCTTGGAGAATAAACAGCCAAGGCAAAAGCTCATAGAGGGAGCACAGAAGGTGAAGAACAACAAGAAAACTTGTTTGGCCCAGCAGCAGGGTTTGCGGAGGGCAAAGATGTGTAAGAAGGCTAGAAGGGGAGATTGGAACCAGATTGGAGTCAGAAGGTAACTCTGAAATACTTGTAGCTGCCCAAGAATTCTTGGTTTGAAACTGTGGTTTCCCCTCATCTCTCTTGTAGCCCTCAGGGAGCTATTTTTTATAGAAACAGTGACAAAATGGGGGCCTGCAGGTGGCCCTGCTGTTATGCTTGATTTGGCTCCAAAACCCTTTGTTCTGAAATATAGACTTGGGGTCCAGACCTGTACCTGGTACCTCAGCTGTCACTGATTCTCTGAAAGATAGCATGGTACAGTAGAAAGAATGCTGTCTTAGGGTACTTGGATTTGATTCCAAGCTCCAGTAAATGATGGAATCTCAGGCAACATACTTAGCTTCTGAGTTATGAGCACTGGTACCATCTCCCTCCCAGGTTTGTTGAATGTAAAAGTTAAAGTATGGGACTCACCTGTCATCCTTCTAGCAGAGAGGCTAAGCATGACAGATCTAGGACAGAGGGAGTTCTAAGCTTCAGTAGTCTAACCAATCAAGTATCCACACTGACTTCAACATTAAATAACAGCATTTATATAAGATTTGCAAAAGCACTTTACAAATATTTCATTTGATCCTTATTATTACAACCTTGGGAGGAAGGTGCTATTATCCCCATTGTTACAGATAAGTAAACTAAGGCCAAGTGATTTGGCCAAGGCCAAACAGCTAGCAACATGTCTGAGGGTAGATTTGAAGTGAGGTCTTCCTAACTCCAGGTCCAGTGCACTTCTGAGTTCTTTTAATTCACTGTGCCACTGAGCCCCTCGTCATAAGATTGCCAAGTTGTCTCAGGAGGGATGCACTGATCAATAGTTGCATTGGGTCTGTAAGTAGACCCTGTACCTCAAATCTAGGTGAGATAAAGAATTGGAAGGAAGGAAGAAAGGGAAAGAGAGAGATGGAAGGAAAGGAAATGAAGAAATTATTTCCTATCAAGCTGTATAGGTGATGCCAGGATCTGAATGTGTTTTTTTAAAACCTCTACAATGTAATAGCAGACAGAGACCTCAAGATCATTTGGGTCAGAGCCCAGCCTAGAGAGACATTTAATTTCATTTCCTTGTATTTCATGTGTACTATAATCAGTGCTTATCAGGTAATATAGAGGAGACAACACTGGCTCTTGAGTCATTAGAACTGGTTCAGATTCCATTTCTGAAACTCTCAGGCAAGTCACATAACCTCCCTGGGCCTTAGTTTCCTCATCTATAAAATGAGAGGAAGTTCTCCTAGAGGGCCCCTAAAGTTTCCTCAAGTTAATTATGACTGTATGATTTTAACTTGAATCTTGAAATACCAGGTGTGATTGTGATAAATAAGAAGCTTGCCTATGGACTGAAACCTTCCCAAGCCTAAAGGTTCTTAAAACCTTTTCTTATTACCTGACTCCTACTATGAGCACAATGGGGATGGGATAGCCTGGTTCCTGGCTTTCCTCACCTCCTTCTCAGAATCAGTCATTAGACAAAGATTAAGGACAGAATTTCATTGTGGGCTTTGGCCTTTAGGATGATTGTAATTCCTAGTCCAAAGGTAACATGCCAACCTCTGTGAAGTTAATAAAAACATTTAGCATGGAATCGGCAGCCTGCCCCAGAAGCCCCAGATACTCAAACTCATGGAAAAGACTTTGGGATCCTCCATGGGAAGTGGAGCAAGGAGCAACATCCCTCATGTTGTAAGTGTAAGATCTGAGTCAGAATAGACTGTAGTTTATCTTTGGGCACCTCAGAGTCAGGCATAGCAAGGTAGGCAGCCTCTCTGGGTGCAATACAGAGAGATTAAAGATTTAGAGCCAGACTAAATTCTACTTAGAAATAGTATTTAGTGTCCAACACTCTTTTTACGGTGGAGGAAACTGAGGCTTAGAGAGTAGCTTGCCTAGACCACACAGACAATATATATTCACTGGCAGGATCTGTATGGAGATTCTCTGGAGTGCTTCCAGTGCCTGGCACATAGGAGGGACTTAAGAAATGTTCCCTGAATTCAATTGATCCCAAGACCAATGTACTTTCCACTGCATCAAAGTTCAATAAAAGGCATTTCTTTATGTATTTTGTAAATGTACCATAGAGGCAGTTTGATATAGTGGATAATGGGCAGAAAGACTGACACATCCTAACTGTGTAAGCCTAGGGAAGTCTTTTAATGTCTGAGGTTCCCCTGGGGAACTCTGAACAGACTGAGTTGCAAATCTGCCTTATCCGAGGTAGTTTCCACATCATAGGAGTTTCCTGTACTATTGAAAATCATAGAACTGGAACGAAAAGTAAAATAAATACCTATTTTTATTTTTCAAAAATTCTTTCCTCTATGGCACAGGGATCCTTATTTTGTGATAAGTTGCATTCACCAACAATGCAAGCTCCTCTGGAAATTCATATGGAGGATATGTAGCCTTCAGAATTTGCCTTGGATGAACAAATGCCTTGTCCTTATCCCAGCTCTGGGTCACTCTGATAGTGGAGAAAGAGCATATAGTAATCCCAAACAGATTCTCCCTCCTACCATGTCTAGAATGCTTATAATTATTATCAGCAACCATCAATATGAAGAATAGCTAATATGTATATTTTTATATATACTATGCACATAGTATATATATTTATTTTATATATATGTGTATATATATATATATATATATTTAATTTGTCTTAACTCATTTGATCCTCTCACAACCCCGTGAGGTAGGTACTTATATAATCCCTATTTTACAGATGAGGAAACTGAGGCTGAGTGAGTCTAAGGCAGTGATGGCAAACCTTTTAGAGGAGCAGGTGATGTGAGAAATGTCCTTAGGTACCTATGGAGATGGGGAGGGGAGCAGCCTGGCCTTACATCCCTCTGGCTTTCTAGTAGCAAACTCTGGCAAACTCTGTGCTGGGGCACACATGCTCACAGGGAGGGCTCTGAGTGCCTCCCTCTAGCACGTGTGCCATAGGTTCACCACCACAGGTCTAAGGGATTTGTTCAAGCTCTTACAGCTAGTTAAGTGTTCCAACATAAGGTCTTCAGAACCAGAGATCTACCGCTCTATTATCCTTTGCCCTACCCCACCCCTAGATGCCAGGAGCAAGTGTATTTAAAACATTGTCAAAGGTTAGTTTTCTTTTCTTTTTTTTTTTTTTTTTAATAGCAGTCATTTTGTAGAGAGATATCTAGAGACTCCTATTAAAGGCTATATCTTTTGGGTTTTCTTAGTTTGCCCCTGAAGAGGATGAAAGGAAAAAGAGACGAAGGGAAAGAAATAAAATTGCAGCTGCAAAGTGCCGGAACAAGAAGAAGGAGAAGACAGAATGTTTGCAGAAGGTGAGTAGTTGGCTTGCAGCCTTCCAGCTCTCATTTCCCTTCTTCCTGTGTCCTCTGGATGCTTCTCCTTCAGAAAACTAAATGACTAAATCAACATAGAATTTTGTTTGCCCCTTTGCTCTAAGGAGAATGAATGGTTCTATAAGCTTCTAGTAGCAACAATAGAAATGTTGGCTCCAGGGTTAGGAAAAGATAATGCTGTCAGTACAATGAATATGCATCTGAAACCCAAAAGGCAGGTGTGAGAAATGAAAAAGGCGGCTCCCAATGACTGATCCTTATCAAGACTGGCCAGTCTCTACAAGTCTAGCAGCTTCCATCCTACTGGGCACGTCAGTACAGATAAAGAAGTTTCATTCAAGTTATTTCCCCAGAAAAGAAAGCTGCCAACTTGAATTTGGCATTTTAAGAAATCCTTTGATTAATTTACTTGAACAAATTATTTCTCCAAGCTGTACAAATTAATGCATTTTTGGGTGTTCTTTTAGGTGTTTCTTCTTTTGTACCCCAAATATAGTCTGAGCCCCTTTCCTCCTTTTCTCAATAAAGAATGGGCTAGTTTCCCCAAAGCAAGGCCAGACAAAGCCTTTGATGTTAGGCTATATAGATAGAGTCTATCTAAGCCTAAGAACCCCTTTCAGAATAATGTTTTTAAATGCCTAAAATAAAATGCATTGGAGATTACAAAGGAAAAAAATTATACTGAAATACAATTATCAAAATATTTTTTAAAAATTCTCAAATCTCAGGTTAAGAATCTGTTGGTTTAAGCGCTTGAAATATTACTATTTTCTCTCTCTCTTCCTTCCCCACCCCAATACAGGTCCTCAATTTGCCCTGGCTTAGTCATAGTCCTAAGAATCTACCTCCTAGGTACAGAGAGGCATACAGAGTCTACTTCCTTGCTAGGTATATAGCATAACTCTAGAATACTAGCTCCATTTCAGAAAGGTTAAACTCCAACCCATTGTGGAGGCTCATATAAAAGGTCCTAAGAACACCCCCAAAATTCAAGATGGGTCTAATTCTTCATGATCCCTTTTGGGAGTTTACTTGGCAAAGATACTGGAGTAGTATCCATTTTCTTGTCCAGTTCATTGTACAGATGAGAAAACTGAGGCAAACGGGATTAAGTGACTTGCCCAGAGTCACATAGCTAAGAAGTGTCTGAGGCCAGATTTGAACTCAGAGAGGTATCTTTTTGACTTAAAGCACAGCACTCCATCCAAAGTACCATCTAGATGTCCTCTAAGGACTTTGCTACTGTACTTAATAAACATGTTTTAGGTTGGGCAAAGAAGCAGTTAAAAGTTCATTTCAAAGGCCATCTTGGCTCCGAATTGGCCAAAAGGAGTTAGGCACGACTCTTTCTTCTTCTTCTTGCTTCACCAACCAGTTTGGTTCTAAAATCTGGGCTGTTGCTTCTCCCATTTAGCTTGGTCTTTTACCAGTTGCCCTCAATATAATAACTTTGCTACTTGTGTCCTTCCCTCAGGAATCAGAAAAGTTGGAAAGTGTGAATGCTGAGCTGAAAGCCCAGATCGAGGAGCTCAAGAACGAGAAACAGCATTTGATATACATGCTTAACCGTCACCGGCCAACGTGTATCGTCCGAGCTCAGAATGGGAGGACGCCCGAAGACGAGAGGAACCTCTTTATCCAACAGATAAAAGAAGGAACATTGCAGAGTTAAGCAGACGGGATGTGGAAGCAATTGAGGAGTCCTCGTTTACTTCACTTCTATACCAAGAAATCCAAAGCTATTGGGAGATCTGACTTACTATGCACTTCTAGGATCCTAGTGGCCAAGAGCTGTCCAGGAGGCCTTGCTAAGCACAAGAAATCATGTTAGCTTAGCTGGAACTTTCTCAAATCCAGAGATTGGCTTTGGTCCAAAGGAAGAAAGTTTTGGGCCCCGACTCTAGGTATTTAGGACTCGACAATCTTGTTGTTCCTAGAAGCTACAGACAACCCCTACAGATGGGTTAGTGTCCTGCTAGTATCTGGTACCCGTATTTGTCTTGTTTGGATGATACGAACATTCTGGCTTTCAGTGATAGACATCAGCAATACATCCGGGCATGGGGGTGGGACTGAGCCTACCCTCCGTGGACTGCTGGTAGGCGAAGCAGACTAACAGTGGGGTTTATCCATGTTTTGCAATGGCCAGGGGTGTGCTTTCTAGCCAAACATGCTGATATGTTACAGGAATTACTGTATTTAAAGCCTTCGTTTTCAAACCCAAGCATTGTACTCCCCCCCCTTTTTTTTAATGACACTCAAAAGTTCAGATTTTCCTATGACTCATCTCAGATCTGGATTCTGAGGGGTTTGGGCAATTGTCCCTCACTTCAACTTCTTGCAAAACACTCAGTGACTGAGTTGGCATTTCAGTGCAACAAGCAGTGCTCTGTGATTGCTGCTTTGCCCCAAAGGAGAAAGCCCTTTTCTTGCTGAGCACACAGGATACCATGAGCAAAGCTGATGGGCCTTATTTAAAAGAAGTCTAGTGTGAATCTAGTTATGACGGTTATAAAAACATTTGGAAAAAGCGATTTAACTGCAAAGGATTAGACCTCTCTGCTACTGACTTAGCTTGGGAATGACTTCTTGGGCCAGAACAGACAAAGGATATCTTTTTCCTTTTCTCGTTGCTGACTTCGGGCATTGTTCAAAGCCTGATAAAATTTAGGATTTAATGACAGTGATATTAATGATACATGTTTTTCTTTTTTTTTTTTTTGTGATCAATTTTTTTAAAAGAAAATTTAAACCCGGGATGTTTGCAACTATGAGTAGATCTCTTGGTCAATAATACCCCAGTTACTGTTTAACTGTTAAATTTCTGATGTTTCTGTGAAATCCTCAGATTGTTAAAGCTTATTCAATATTATCATTACAGTTTTCTGTAAAAGGAAATATCACTTTATTTATCCTAATATTCTTAACCAATCTAATAAACCATGTGACTGAAAACGAATGGCAAACACAAGTGTTGTGCAGGTTTCTTTCATTTGGGGGATTGTTTTGTTTCGGAGGATTTGGTTGTTTCCCCTGTTTGGGGTGTCTACATGATACATATTCTCTAAATTTTATCTAGACTTTGGAAGGCCACCACTACCTAAAAGGACTGACATCAAATTCTGTAACTCCTTTAGTGGTGAAGATACAAAACTGTCTAAAGACCAAACCAAGGGTTGGCTACCAGTATTTCCCAAGGTACCAGTGCCAGAGGGGGAATTTTTTCCAACCACAAAAGAAACTTTTTAAGGTTTAGCTTTTGGAAGAGAACTTCTTACTATGCTTGAATTGGCTGTGTTGTGATTTCTTATGTTTTGTAAATAAAAGTATTTCAGTGTTCCCAGAGAGATGGGGAGGGCCCTCAATTTAGTAGGGGGGGAAATGGTGGCCATCAGGGTGCAAAGGAAAATTCAGTGGACTTTTAGGAGGCAGAATGTAAAGTTGCAGTCCTGCCTTTGTCATTAACAGGCTAGATTATTATTTTTTTTAACTCTTACATTCTGTCTTAGAATTGGTGCTGTCAGTTCCAAGGCAGAAGAGTAGTAAGGGCTAGGGAGCTGAGGTTAAGTGATTTGTCCAAGGTTACACAGATAGGAAATATTTGAGGTGAGATTTAAACTCAGATCTTCCAGACTCCAGGCCTGACACTCTATCCAATGAGTCACCTAGCTGCCTCAGGTTAGATGATCTTAAACAAGTCAGCTTAGCTCCTTAAGACGCAGTTTCCTTATAATAATAATAGCTAACATTTATGTAGCACTTAATATGCTAGGGACTATACAATTATAATCTCAATTGATTCTTACAACAATCCTGCAAGGTAAGTGACTCACCCAAAATCACACACAGCTTTGAATATTTTTTGAAGCTAGATTTGAGTTCGGACTCAAAAATTTGAGTTCGGACTCAAATATCTTGACTCAAAAGACTGGTGCTCTACCCACTTCGCCACCTATCTTCCCCAACAGTAAAATGACAGGATTGGACTATATGATTTCTAAGGTCCCTTCCAGCTCTGTTTAAATCCTAGTCAACCAAAACAAAATCATGCTCACTTCATTTTCACTGATGAACCAGTAATTCCACTCTTTGTCCCCATTTGTATCAAACACTTAGCCAGGAATTAAAATCAATCACTATGCTGCTGTTGGTATTGTTGGCACTGGAAAGATTTTTGTAGGAGGTTAAAATGAATTGTGTCTTGGTTGGGGCACTTGGTGTGGTGTCAGAGGACCCGGGCTGGACAACCGGCAGATTGACCTGAGACAAGCCACTTAGCCTCTGGGTCTCAGTTTCTTCATGTCATATGAGAGGACTGGACTAATCTTGCCCTTATCAACTCTAAGTCCTATGGTCTTGTTATAATAAGATAGGAAACATTTATGTTCACTAAGTCCCTGATTCTTTGGGCAATGATTTCTTGTTAGCGTATCATTTCTGATGTGGATGTCCATCATATTGTTCCTATTTCTTACTATTTCAGAGCTTTCATAATCTGACCACTGCCTAGAAGATCAGGGTACCTCACTTTGGTCTTAATCAAATCTGTTATTTTTTCCTCTTGAGTTGGTTGTAAATGCCTCGGAAAAAGCTGGCTGGGAGAGGGCTCTGAAGTCAGAGACTTAAAGAGTTAATATGTACGCTGTGCAGAACAACAATGGGTTAAAAGGAGAGAAGGAAGAAGGAACAGTGACACGAGGAAGGCACCTAGATGGGGAGAAATGCAGTCTATTTAGGACTGTCTGTTAACAGAAGCATGAACAACTGTTTTGTTTTCTATTCTTGTTGGTTTTGTTTTGAAACGTTAATTTTAAAAAATGAATATGTACTTGTGAGTGATTTCTTTCATCCGGTTTGTACTATGGGAAGTCATTTAGAATCATAATTAGAAAATGTGGCACCAAGGGCAATGTATTTGGAGGGCCAGGGAACTAGAGAGGGCAAGAAGATCAGGAGCTTGAGACTATTGCTGAAAAGGTAGAGTCAGGAGGGAGCATCTGGTAGTTTTCCTCTTTTAGTAAATTATTTTTGTTTACTAAGTTCTAAGGTCAGTTGTTTTCATATTGTAGAAGGAGTGCAAGGGATATTGTGACTTCTAAATTTTGGTGCCTTTGAACAAAGCCCTTTCCTAGTTATGGCTGTATTCAGCACAAACTCTCCTTCTGTGATATCCCAGAGAATTATCTTCCACCCAATTTGGCATGGACCAGGGCTATAATCACCCTGGGCTGTGTGGGACAAAGTGGAGCTCAGTGCAAAGCTTTCCATGCCCTCTACTTCATAAATCGAATTTATTTTTCTTTTAAAAAATCCTCATCTTCCTTCTTGGAATCAAAACTGTATTGGTTCCAAGGCGGAAGAGCAGTAAGGACTAGGCAATGGGCATTAGGTGACTTGCCCAGGGTCACACAACTAGGAAGTGTCTGAGGTCAGATTTGAAACCAAGACCTCCTGTTTCTAGGTCTGACTCTCAATCCTCTGGGCTATTTAGCTGCACTCCCTCCCTGTCTCAGTTCTCACTCTTAGTAGTTTTCTAGGAGTAAGGGAAAGATCCAAAATGTGCTGGGAAAGATCTAAATGGTGTAGGAGAACAAACATTGGATTTATATGAAAAGGCTTGGCTTGAAATATTTGCTCTGCCACTACTACTGCTGCTACTACTACTACCACTACCACTACCGCCACTACCACTACTACTACTACTACTACTGCTGCTGCTGCTGCTGCTGCTACCACTACTGCTACTGCCACTGCTACTACTATCACCATCACAGATACCAGCAAATACTTTCTTATCTATCTACCTACCCAGCCTGTGTAGATCTCTTTAAGATTTGCAAAGCAATTTAAATATTTTCTCATTTGATTGTTACAATAATCTCAGAGACAGGTCCTATTATTACCCCTATTTTACAGATGAAGAGACTGAGGCAGCCAGAAGTTAACTGATTTGCCCAGGGTCACATTGGTCCTTAGTGTCTGGCACAGGATTAAATTTCTGATTTTCTTGACTCTAAGTCCAATCTTCAATCCAATACTCAATCCACTCCTAAACCTTAATGCCTAGGTGACCTTGGATTGGTCATTTATTTTCTCTGAGCCTTATTTTTTTCATCTGTTAAATGAGGGGATTTGAAATGCTTTTGGGGGAAAGAACAACACTTTTGGATTCAAGATATCTGGGTTCAACACTTCTTACTTCTGAACTACTTAACTTCTGTTTACTTCAGTATACTCACCTAAAAATGGGGATAATAGTACCTCCCAGGGCTGTTGTGAAGATTAAAGATGAGATAATATTTGGGTTTTTTTGGTCTTTTCTAGATTTTTTAAATATATTTTATTTTCTCAATTACATGTAATAACAATTTTCAGCAAATGTTTTCCAAAATTATGCATGTATTATCATGCAAAACTTGCTTCCATAATTTATAAGAGAATACTCATGTAAGACCAAAACCTCAAAATAAAAACACAAATTTAAAATGAAAAATAATAAGCTTTGATCTGCAGGCTGACTCCAGCAGTTTCTTCTCTGGAGGAGATAACATTTGTAAAGGATAACCCAGTACCTGGAATATGGTAAGAGCTTTGTCAATGCAAGCTCTTAATATTGTGGGTATATGTGATACAAAAGGTTATTATTATTATTACCAAGTATAATTGTCTTCTGTGACTTAGTTTGTCTTAGTTTTGTTTTTGTTAGTCGTGTTTTCGTGACCCAGTTTGGGGATTTTCTTGGCAAAGACCCTGGACTGGTTTGCAATTTTTTTTTTAGCTCATCTTACAGATGAAGAACTGAGGCAAACAGGTTAAGTGACTTGTCCAGGGTTACATGGCTAAGAAGTGTCTGAGGCCAGATTTGAATTCAGGAAGATGAGTCTTCCTGACTTCAGTTCTAGCACTCTGTCCACTATGCTACCTAGCTGCCTTCTCTAAAATTTGCTAGTTCTTAATTTTCTGGTGAATGCCAGGGGCTATTTTGAACCAAAGCTTTCTCTCTTTCCCAATGAATGGAGGCTTAGACACTAAATAAACTTGGGGATTTCTTACTCATAAGCTGGGTTCAGAATTCCTCTTTTAATTTGACCATTACAAGGAGGGAAATATCAAGGTATTTTCCATCTTTATACTAGTTTCTTACCCTGCCCCCACCCACCTACCCACCCCCAATTGGTCCTCTTCGAAAATGAAGGATGAACAACAACAGCATTGCAGACTTGTAGGAGTAAAGCCTTGGAAACTAAAACCGAAATGAGTTCCAGGAGACTTCTGTTCTCTCACTCTGCCTGCCTCTGCTTGAAGATAGGACAGAAACATAAAAGCCATAATACTCTGTGGCTCCATAGTGCCATGCTGTTTCTCCAAGGAGACTAAGATATCTTTCATACATGGTCCCATGCATGTGCCTATTGCTAGGGTCTGCCTGAGGCAACCCTCAGAAATGGCACAATTGGTCTACCAAGTTCTCATACTTTCCCTTTCAATGATAATCTGTTCCCTAATGATAATTCTCACTCGAACCACAGATTCTTAGTGCTCCAATGCTCTTCCTATTTTCTCCTTAACAAAAGCAACTCTAGAAAAAGGAACTTGGGAATGTCTTTATGTTAAGATATAAATGATTGGCAAGGGTTTAGCATATTCCTCTTCTCTGTGGCACTGGTATTTTGACATAGGACAATCTCTCAACCCCAAAGAACCAAAAGCTAATATTGGAATTTGAAGTATCATCTGATAGCTTGGTGATAGGATATTTGCCAAGGACAAAGGCCTTCTCCACACTACTTAATCTCAACAATAGACAATGAATGGTAATAGCCACCTCCTCTGCCCACCTTCCCCCACCCCAAGACTTTCTTGGAACCATAGAAAGGACCCTGGGAAAGGAGTCATGAAATTTGAGTGTGAGGCCCATATCCACCACTTAATTGTGTTATCTCAGGAAAATCTCTTATACTTTCTAGGCCTTGGTTTCTGCATCTAAAAAATGAGGGAGTTTGATTCCAAGGTCTATTTCAGCTTTAAGATTCCTCGGTTCCTATTGTGCTCTAAGGAATGATAAAGAGGTTGATTTCAGAAAGGAGCTGGAAAAACCTACATGAACTGATTCAGAATGAAATAAATAGAACCAGGAGAACATCATACACAGTAACTGCAATATTGTGGAATGATCAAATATGATAGACTTTTACTAACAGCAATACAATGATCCAGGTGAGTTCTGAGGGAGTTATGGCAAAGAATGCTATCCACCTCCAGAGAAAGAACTGTTGGAGTAGAAATGTAGATGAAAACATAGGATTTATCATTTGTTTGTTTAGGGATGTGTTTGGGGGTTTTGGTTTTATAATATCATATGCTTACAAAAATGAATAATATGGAAATATTATTTGCATGATAATGCATATATGATCCAGATTGAATTGCTTGTCAGTTCCAAGAGGGAGGAGAGAAGAAAAGAGGGAGACAAAATGAATCTTATAACTTTGGAAAACTTTTGTGGAAATTTGTCATTAAAATTAAAATTTTTCAGAAAAGAATCCTTAGTTCCATACATGAACTGATACAAAGTGAAGCAAACAGAACCAGAGAACATTGTAAACAGTAACTGCAACATTGTATGATTACACAACTCTCAGTGACCTAGCTATTCTCCACAATACAGTGATCTAAGACAATTGCAAAAACTCATGATGAAAAATATCATCTGCTTCCAGAAAAAGAAATGATGGAGTCTGAATGTAGATCAAAACTTATTATATTTCCCTTTCTTTCTTCTTTTCCTTTGATTCAAGATCTCTTCCACAAAATGACAAATATGGAAAAAATGTTTTACATGACTGTACATATAAAATCTATATCAGATTGCTTATTATCTCAGGGAAGGAGGAAGGGAGGAAACAGGAGGGATGGAAGCAATAAGAAACCCAGTTTTCAAAAATGTTAAATATTGTTTTTATAACACACACACATACACACACACACACACACACACACACACACACACACACACACACACAAAGAGTCCTTGGTCCCTTTGTATATAGTCAGATGTTTTCAACATGTTGATTAGTGCTATTGAGTTTTTCCCTCCTCTTCTTCCTCTTTTAAAAAATTCTTCATCTTAAGAGATGGTTATCACTTCTCAGGTTTTTGGCTAAAATCAAATGTTAAGGGACAGCTATGTGGAAGAAGAGAAGGGAAGGATATAGGAAAATGTAAAAAAGGAAGAAAACAGTCACGAATTAGGTGCCGACTATGTTCCAGACACTGTGTTAAGCACTTTATAAATATTATCTCATTTTATCCTTACAACACTAGGTATTTTTTTATTATTATCCTTAGGGGTTATTATTATTGCCCCTCTTTTATAGTTGAGAAAATGGAAGTGTGGACCATGTAAAAACAGAGCACATTGATAAAAATCTATGATTCTTTATCATAATTTTTTATGGGGTGGGAGAAAATGGATTTTATCAGGGCACTATTCCCCCACTCCCATTGGTACACAGACTTTGTAAGAAGCCCTGAATCAAGATGGAACTCATAAAATATGACATTTCCCACTGAAAAACAGTTTATTTAGATGTTCATTAATTAGGATATATGGAAAACATATATATAATTACTATGTAATGATGTAAATGGAAATAACATCAAAACGAAACCGAAGGTTATAAATTTTAATGGCTAAACTTTGACCTGGCAGCAAGTTGAGAAAATGTACCTCTCTCCTTTCATTGCAGGAGTCAGGGATTGTGGGTGTGGGGTATTATAGAGATTATAAGACTTGATTACTGCATTGGATATTTTTTGCCAAACTGCTTTTCCATTTTTTCTTTTTAATTTCTCATCTATGTGACTTTTTAATTTATTTGTTGGTTGTATTAAAATTCCGAGATCTCTTCCTCCTTCCTTCCCCTCCCCACACTGGAGAAGACATAATTTGAGAGAAAAAAAATGTTTATGCCAAACCATATATTACGTGTTTCTGTTTACCAGTTCTTCCTCTGGAGGTGGACATTCACAAGTCACTTTCCCCCTTCTTAAACCCTTACCTTCAATCTCAGAATAGATATTAAGTATTGGTTCCAAGGCAGAAGAGTGATAAGGGCTAGACAATTGGGGTTAAGTGACTTGCCTAGGGTCACACAGCTAGGAGGTCAAATTTGAACCCAAGATCCCCTGTCTGGCTTGCTATCCACTGAGTCACCTAGCTGCCCCACAAATCACTCTTCAAACAATATTTCTCTTTCTGTATATAATATTCTCTGAATTCTACTTGGTTCTCTTTTCATAATTTCATCTAAGTCCATGGTTTTAAAATTTTTGTTTTTACAATCAAATTTGTCCATAAGTGTTACAGTCCCTTCTCCTCCCTCCTCACATCACAGAAGGCATATCTGAGAGACAGACATGTTCATACAAATCATGTCTTTCACATTTCCACTTTTCAGTTCACTCTCTGGAGCTAACATTCACAATTTATTCTTCAAGTATTAAATCTATAGTATCTATCTGTATGCTGCTCTCTTGGTTCTACTCATTTCACTTTTCATTATCCTATGTAGTTCTTTCCAAGATATTTTTTAATTAGCCTGCTCATCATTTCTTATGATGCAGTAGTATTCCATCGCAATGTTTCACCATTCCCTAATTGATAGGCATCCCGTCAGTTTCTAGTTCTTTGTCACCACAAAGAGAGTTGCGAAATTTTAGTAGGTTCTTTTAGTCTTTCCCTGATCACCACGGGTAGGTCTAAGAGTATACATGGTTTTATAACTCTTTGGGCATAATTCCAGATTGTTTTCCAAAATGGTACATCAGTTACAGTTCCATCAATAGTGTATCAGTGTCCCCATTTTTCCAAATCCCTTCCAACATTTATCATTTTGCCCTTTTATCATTTGGTCCAATCTGATAGATGGGAGATGATACTTCAAAATTGTTTTTGATTTGAATTTCTCTGAGTAGGAATGATTTAGAGCATTTTTTCATATAACTATATATAGCTTTGATTTCTTTATCCCAAAACTGTCTGTTCATATCCTTTGACCATTTATTTATCAGTTGGAGAATAGATCATATTCTTATAAATTTGACAAAGTTCTCTATGTATTTGAGATATGAAACCTCTCTGAGAAACTACATAAAATGTTCCCCAGTTTTCTGCTTTCCTTCTTTTTTTTTATCTTTGTTATTAGGGTGGGCTCAACAAATAGGAGAGGAAGGAAACAGGGACAAATTAGGACATAAATGTAATGTAGAAACAAAAACTATCAAAGAAACAAAAACAGAAAATAGGGGGAGGGAGTGGTTTCCCTATTTGATATGCGCTAAAATCACAGCATTGGAGTGACTGTAATAAGCACTAGTCAGTCAATCAGTCAATTTTATCTGCTGATGACTCCTTGTGATCTTTGAGCTTTGAGCTGATTCTATAGGAGAAATTTAGGAAGAAAGAGATTCTTGGGAAATGCTAGTGGAGGAGACAAGGTAGATATCAAAGACATGCATGGCCCCAAATAGCTGAAATATACAGGCAATTACACAACCAAATATAGTTCAGCTCTAGACAAGCACCCAAGGGCCAATTATTTTTAGGAATAAGGATATTAGAGGAGGTCCAGACTCCTCTAATCCATAGGTCACACAGTAGTTACATAATTCTGCTCGAAACCCTTCAATGGCCTCTCAGTAAAATCCAATCTACCTATAAAGGCATTCAAGGCTTGCCTCAGTTTGGTACCATCCTACCTTTCTAGGCTTATGTACTTCATTCCATGTGTGATATTCTGAAGCCAAAACGGATTACTCACAGACCTGTCATCTCTCACTGCCTCTCCTCCCCTTTTCTGTCTCTGAGCCTTTGCTAATTCTGTTCCCTATGCCTAAAATGTCCATCCCATCTCTCCTACTCTTCCAATCAAGTTAATGAGCATTTATTAAGCATCCAGAAATGGCAAGGGAGTGAGGTGAAGACCCAGTTCTGGGTAGGATGAAGTGAAAACTCAACTATTAGAACTCAGGGACCTGGAGACAGAATCCAGGTTCTGGTGGGAAGGGAATGAAGAGGATATTTCATTTTGCATCATAGTTGTATATTTTGACAGCCACTGCATATATATTATAGTCTACTCGATTGTAAACTCAATGAAGCTAGGCATTGGGACTCATTTATTGTTATATACTATCTGCCAGCTGATGGCATTCAGTTATATTGTATAGTACTGTAATTGTTCAGAGGAGCTAGGTTGGCAGGCACAGGGAATAGAGGACTGAACCTAGTCAGGAAGACTCATCATCATAAGTTCAAAGCTGGCTTTGGATACTGTGGGCAAGTTACTTCATCCTTTTTGCCTCAATTTCCTTATCTGTAAAATGAGCTGGAGAAGGAAATATCCAATTACTCCTGTCTTTTCCAAGAAAACCCCAAATGGAGCTGGATGGTATACAGTTGAACAATAACAACCATAGTTGTTTAGCATACCTAGTACCTTCAGTATTTCAGGGATCCATGAACGATGTGGGGACTCCTTCCAACAAAGCAGAAGAAACCAGTTGTTAACTTAGTAAATAAATCTGGAAGAGTTTTGGGAGGTTGAAGCTAAATGGCTTTTCTATGGTCATTTGGCTAGTTAGTGTCAGGGCGAGGACTGGAGCCCAAGTTAACCTGTCTCCAGGTCCAGATCACTATTTCCCATGAATAGTAGGTGCTTGATAAAAATCAGCTGGATTGAAGTGAAATTGACCTGCGTCTAGGGATAGGAAGAGTAGCCTAGGATTCAGCAGGCCACCACTACATCCCTTCTAGAAGGAACTCATCATTTATCAGGCCTTATCTACACAGCTACCAGGCCACCCCTAACAATATCCCTGAGAAAAGAATGGCCCAGCACCCTCAGGCCTCCCATTACCCAGACTGCTGGCTCTGACCTCTGCCCCTCTCTCTGATAAGCCTGCCTCTAGTCTGGAGTTCTGAGACATTTTTTTTCACATCAGTGACCATTCTTAACCTAGGCTTAATTCCTCTCTCTGTCTCTCTCTGTCTCTTTCAATTCTCCTTTTGGTCTCTGTCTCTCTTCCTTCTCTCTCTCTCCCATCTCTCTCTTTCCTATGTCTTTCTCTCCTTTCTCTCTCTCTCTCTCTCTCTCTCTCTCTCTCTCTCTCTCTCTCTCTCTCTCTCCTCTCTCCTCTCTCTCTCTC
>NC_058133.1:118888358-118926408 GCF_016433145.1 Gracilinanus agilis
CTTCCTTTCTTTCTTTCTTTCTTTCTTTCTTTCTTTCTTTCTTTCTTTCTTTCTTTCTTTCTTTCTTTCTTTCTTTCTTTCTTTCTTTCTTCTAAAACCTATCTTTCTGTCTTAGAATCAAACCTAAGACAGAAGAATGGCAAGGGTTGGGCCATCAGGGTTAAGTGACTTGCCCAGGGTCATACTTGTATTTCTCTGAATTCATTATTCTACCTCCTCCTGCATGTAGCCTGTTTCCGTGCCTAGAATACAATTCCCTCTCTCTATTTTTTTTAATCTTATTTTCTGTCTTAGAATCAAGTGTCATTTCCAAAGCAGAAGAACAATAAAGGTTAGGCAATTGGGGTTAAGTGACTTGCCCGTGGTCAGATAGCTAGGGAATATCTAAGGTCACATTTCTCTGGTTCTCTATTCACTGAGCCACTTAACTGCCTCTACAATTCCCTCTTAGCCTCTGCCATTTAGAATTCTTTAATTCCTTCAGATCTCCACTCTCACCTCCTTGAAAGACTTTCCCAATCCTTGTTGTCTATGTTCTTTCCTTCCTCATATAAATGTATTCTTCCTTGTGTAGACTTAACTGTTTAGGAGTCATTCCCCCTCCCCCCCCACCCCAGCCCCACCCAGAGAATATAAGCTACTTGAGAGTAGCAACTAGTTTTAAAAATCTATCCCCTTGGTCCCTAGCACAGTGTCTTGCACATAGTAGGTACTCAATAAATATTTATTGAATCACTCTGAAATTGAATTGTGGGAAGTTGGACTGAGAACTCTCAGGAAAGGGAAAAGTTCTGGAAAGAACAAATTGCTCACTTGGAAGCTGAGGAAACACAAAACACCACCTTTTAGTAGCACCTTCCCTCCCACACATCTATCTAGGTGGAACAAAACAAAACAAAACATCTAATAATCTTTCATGGGCTTAGTCAGTAGAGTGAGTACTAGGATGTGACTGGGAAGTCCCATTCTTTGCCTTCTTGGAACAGTTTCCTTTGGCCATTTCACATCATTCAAGTGTTAAGTGATAGTAGATTACATTTGCTTTTTTTTTTTTTTTTTTTTTTTTTAATCTTTACCTTCTGTCTTAGAACCAATATTGGCTCCAAGGCAGAAGAATGGTAAGGGCTAGGCAATGGGGGTTAAGTCGCTTGCCCAGGGTCACACAGCTAGGAAATATCTGGAGTCAGATTTGAAACCAGGACTTCTCAGTCCCTGGGTCTGGTTCTCAATCCATCGAACCACCCAGCTACCCCCTATATTTGCTTTTTCCAGTAATTTCTTCATAGCTCTCCAATCTTATAATTGAGCTAATAATGTCCTTTCATCATACCTCCTTAGCAGAGACCGACCTTCTAAACATTTAAAAATTCAGTCTTGTAGCTAATAGCTAAAACTTCTGAGGGGCAGCAAGGTCACATGGATAAAGAGCCAGGTCTAGAGTCAGGAAGATCTGAGTTCAAATCTAGCCTCAGATGCTCACTAGCTGTGTGACCCTGTTTGCTCACCTGTAAAACATGCTAGAGAAGGAAGTGGCAAACCATTCTAGGATCTTTACCAAGAAACCCTCAAAAGGGGATGCGAAGAGTTGTTGGACATGCCTGAAAAACAAGTTTCTGAAGAGTTGCCTCTCTGTCCAGCCCTCCAAAGTACCCTACACTGATGAAATAATGGGTTCTGAATAAAAAAAAAACAAAACCCCAAAAAACAACCCACATCTGAAACAAGATCATAAATGTAATAATAGTACAGTGCATTGGGATAGTGTTTTGCACTTTTCAAATACTTTCAAATACATTATGGCATTTGACTCTCACAACTATTCTATGGAACTGGGAAATAGTGCTGGCATTTTCTGTCTTTTTTTAAATAACAGCTCTGGAAAATTTAAGAACTCTGTTCAGTGTAATGGCAAAACACAATTTCAGAGGACCAAAGCCAAGCTACCACTTCCTGCCACAGATTTGATAGACTTAAAATAAGACATAGAGTTTTGAACATGGCCAACATAAAATTTTGTTTCATCTAAGTACGTACATTTTCTTATGAGTTTTTTTCTTTTTTTTTTTTAATTGTTCAATACAGGGGGAGCAGAGGGAGGCAAAGAAAATAAGTATATATTAATGAAAAAATATATTTGAGTGGAAAAATAGATGCCCTATCAAAAGTTTTTCTTTTTTATGAATATAAAAATAAACATTTCATTATACTCAGAGGAACAAAGAATTGTGTTTAAAATATGAACTTTTATTAGGTAGAGTTGTTTAAATAGGTATATTAAATTTACCAATGCAATTCAGCACTTTCTCTGCAGTTTATATTTTTATGGAATGGTCTAAACTCCAGAACATTAAGAAACTCAGTGACTTACCCAGGGTTACACAGCTGGTAGGGGTCTCAGGAGGACTTGAACTCAAATCTTCATGGTTTTGAGCCTGGCTATTTATCCATTATGCCAGTGAATTCTCAGATCTAGTCCCTTCCCTCTATCCCAATATTAAACCTAACATATAATAACAAAAACTGCCCTACTTGTCCATATCCTATTCCAAGCTTCTTTCTGCTTTCTTCTGTATATTCTAAAAATGTTTTCTTGGCATTCTTTCCTATTTCTTTTTTTTCTCTTTTTTGGTAGCACTGTTACTACCCAAGGGGCAGGTAGGTGGCTCTGTGGATAGAGTGCCAGACCTGGAGTCAGGAAGACCTGAGTTGAAATCCAAGTCTCAGATATTTACTAGTTGTGTGACTCGAGGCAAGTCACTTAACTTTGTTTGCCTCAGTTTCCTCAACTTTAAAAAGTGCTGGAGAAGGAAATCAGAAACCCCTCCAGTATCTTTGACAAGAAGTACCCCCAAAAGAGGTCACAAAGAAGCAGACAGGACTGAACAACTACAACAATTACTCCCCAAGCCCCAAATAGAAGTTTCCTTTATGATGAATAAATGTAGTCAAGCAAAATGAATCAAACCATTGGTTATATCTGTAAATGTATATCTCAGGACCTCTGGTCTATCACCTCTGTGCCAACAGGGAAGAAGTATGCTTCATTACTAGTCTTCTAAAGTAATGATTAGTCAGTGGCCTGATGGGAGCTCTAAAGACTGTCAAAATTATTTTTCTTTACATTATTCTATTCAATAAGTAAATCACCGCTTTGCTTTACTCTGCTCATAAGTTCACAAACATCTTCCCAGGTTTCTCTGAATATACCATATTTATCATTTCTTTTGGCATTTTGGGGTATAATTGGCATAATTCCTGTTTTTGAGTGGTTTGCTAGGTCATGGGAACCAGTGAAAATATCTAGTATCCCATCTGGTTGGTTTGAACTTGGGCAGATCCCTTAACCTCTGCTTGCCTCAATTTCCTAAACTGTAAAATGAGGGTAATTATAGCACTTACCTCCTGGGGTTATTGTGAGTATCAAATGAGATGATAATTGTAAAGTGCTTAGCACAGTGACTGACACATAATTGGCTCTATATAAATGTTAGCTATTATTATTGCATGACCTGGAAGTCACTAAAACCTGGGTTCTAATTCCAGTCCCTCCACCTACCAGATAGCAACTAGGTAATTATTTATAATCTTAGGGTCTCATAGAGATTAAGTGAATTGCCCGCATTTACATAGCTGGTAATCACAAGCAGGATTTGAACCCAGGACTTCCTGAGGCTGGGTCCAATGCCTTATCCACTAACCCAATGTGCTTCTCATGCAGATGGTGCTCTGTTACTCTGAACTGTAGGTCTTTTTATTTCCCTTTTCTCCTTCCTATGCTTCTCTTTTCCTATTCTTTCCTCTCAACTTTCTCTACTCCATTTCTTTTTTCGCTGCCTCACTTTGAAGCTAGGGATATTTCTTCTCATGTATCTCAGTCCTCAGGACTATGGGAGCCATTAAGTGGCACAGTGGATAGAGTGCCAGGTCTGGAGTCAGGAAGACTTGAGTTCAAATCCAACCTCAGATACTAGCTGCGTAACCCTGGGCAAGTCACCATTAACCCTGTTTGCCTCAGTTTCTTCACCTGTAAAATGAGCTGGAGAAGAAAATGGCCAACCACTCCAATCTCTTTGGCCAACCGCTCCAATCTCTTTGGCCAACCGCTCCAATCTCTTTGCCAAGAAAACCCCAAATGGGATCATGAAGAGTCGGACATGACTAGAAATGACTCAACAGCATCAACAAACAGGACTATGGAGCTTGTTGAACAATCGCCTGGTGTCGTTCAGTCCTGGCCACAGTGCTGAAAGTTGGATAGACTCACTTTCCATTTCATCCTCTTAGTTTAGCAGAAAGAGTCAGCCTTAAAGTCCATCAGAATTCGATTCCAGGGACCGTATGACTCTAGTTAAATTGCTTAACTTCCCAGTGCCTCTAGAGAACTTTCGAAGACAAAATTAAGCTGTAGAGCCCTTGCTGATCTCCACTGAGAGAGAAAGACTTTCCTCACTGGAAATCTCCTCTATGGCAGATCAAGTGAAAAATAATAGCAATATTGCTAAGTTCTGGTGGATATTGGTTATGTTGTGGTTATGGTTGTATTTTCTTAGGATCTATAATGCATTGAACAACTAAGGGAGTTCTGGGGGAGCCATAGAGCCTTCAAAAAACTAATAATTGTTCATAGTTTCTCCTAAAAATGTCTTTTGAGATACTTTCCCCTTGGTCCAGCTTCCAGTAAGAAGCTGGTAGGGAGTCTGAGGGGGCCTCAGGAACGAGACAGTTTTTAGGCACAAAGCAAGCAGCAAGCAGCAAAAGCTAGCTCTCACCCGGTCAACTTGGTCAGTAGAGGCTTAAGTGGCCACATCATGAGAGGTCAAACACCCCCTAACTTCAGACACCAGTGGACAAACCTGTTTGCCAAAATCCTGAGCCTGTTAGAGATGATAGGTTGCCACCCCTGCTGGCTCCTTGGAAGGTGAAGTGGGTGAGGGAGACAGCAGCAGCTCAGTAACCAAGCCCTGGAGATAAGGGCATGTTATCTCAGCGGTCTGTTTCCTGTGATAATTGCTCCAAGAAACAGTCTTGGCCTCTCAGGAGGTAGGGGCCCAGAGAGGGGAAACCCAACCGCAGCTGGGTGCATCCAAGCAGAGCCCAACCAGAAGCTTGGCCACCCCCACCTTCGGCAGCAGCGGGGGACCCAAGCTTGGGGGAAAGAGCCAGCCAGGGAGGGAAAGGAAGGGGAAATCTGGTACCTTTTGATGGGAATAGAACATGCAAACAACATGTAAAATATGCCAGTAATCTACTCGGATTTTTTAGTTTTCCTCACTGAGAAGTTTAGAATTTTGAGCCATGATAAGACTAAAAGTTGGTACTAGATTTGCAATGGAGGAAGAGGAAAAGTAAGGATGGAAGTGAGGAACAATGTCTCTTAGAGGAACAATGGGATTTCTTAAAATAGGGGTTCTTAACCTGTAGTTTCCAAACTTGGTTTTGAAAAACTATTTTGATAACTTCAATAATTTGCTTAATTTAAAATTGTATGTATTTTAAAATGTATTTCTGAAGAATGGAGAGGAAGTCTACTCTATAGCTGGAGAAACGATGGGCTTAAAAGGCAGAACCAGTCATACATTTTTGGACATGGGTCTAACATGGGGATTTGTTTTGCTAGACTAGGCATATTTGTAGAAAGGTTCTAGTTGTTCATTATTTATTTATTTTTATTTATTGTTTATTCATTTATTATTCATTTATGTTTATTTGAAGAGAGGAGTAGGAGTAGGAGGTAATAAGTGAATGTATTAAACACATAAATAAAATATAACTGAATAATGAATAAAAATCTTTTTCTGAGAAGGGGGCCATAGGCCAGACTGCCCCTAGAGTTTGTTACACAAAAAAATCATTAGGAACTTTTGCTTTTAGAATATGAAATCAGGACCCAAAGAAGAGACAAGTATGGGGATGGGGCTAAATTGATGAGAAGGGTTCAGCAATTATGTATGAGGTTGATCTGGATTCCTAGAGTTAGAAAGAACCAGCAGAAGTTCCAGACTTCATTTTATACCCTGCCTTCATGCATGACAGTAATGTAGATTGTCATAAATAGATTACTATTGATCCAGTAGGACAGCTAGATGGCGCAGTGCTGGGCTTGAAGTCAGGAAGACCTGAGTTCAAATCCCATTTCATTAGAGACGGGAGGTCCTAGGTTCAAACCCGGCCTCAGCCACTTCCCAGCTGTGTGACCCTGGGCAGGTCACTTGACCCCCATTGCCCACCCTTACCAATCTTCCACCTATGAGACAATACATCGAAGTACAAGGGTTTAAAAAAAAAAAGATTAAAAAAAAATCCCATTTCATGCACTTACTAGCTATGTTGGTGATGGGCAAACTTTTTAAAGAGGGGGCCAAAGGAAAGGAAATGCTCATCTGTCAGTCTGTTTCTAAGGCAACTCTTTTGAAGTTTCATTGTATTGTATCCTACTCATTGTATTCATCAGATTAGGAAAAATGTCACACTGCTGGATAGAAATTTCAGGGGGGTTCACATCTGGCCCGCGGGCCATAGTTTGCCCATCATTGAGCTTTGTGATTGTGGGCAAATCATTTCACCCTTTCTGCCTCAGTTTCCTCATTTGTAAAATGAATTTGAGAAGGAAGTAGCAAACCACTCCAGTATCTGTACCAAGAAAACTCCAAGAAAAAAACACTCAATCCAGTAGGTCTACAAGCTCCCTCCTTCCACTGATTAAAATGCTCTCACCAGCCAAAAGGACTTCTCCCTTGGATATGATTCAAACTTTTTATGTACCACTCTAACAGCTTATATTTTTCTAGTACTTTCTTTCAAAATAGGGCAGGTGAGGTTAATAATAATAATAATATATAAAATTGCTATAGCACATTTTAAATTGTGCCAACTGCTTTTTATATATTAATCTATTTGCCTCTCGACAACTCTGTAAAGTAGGTACTATTATTATCTGAATTTTCCTTAAAGCAGAAGAGTTCTTTTTGTCCAGAGTTAGTCAGTCAATAAACATGAAGTGCCTACTAAGTGCCAGGCCCTGGGCTAAACTTTAAGGAAAGAAGGAAAGGCAAAACAGTCCCTGCCCTCAGGAAACTTACCATCTAACAGGGGAAAGACAACATAGAAAAAGCTGAAAAGATGGAGGAGAGAACCTTGCAGTGGCTGAAGGGGGGCATGATGGAAGCCAGAGGAATTTAACCTGAAGGGGAATGGAGAGATGGTTGCCTTGGGCACCCTCTTTAACTGGAGTATCTGAGAGGAGCTGTCCACCATCCAGGTTCTCTAGACAAATGGAAGAGGGGCCCTAAGGCCTGGATGTTCAGAGGAGGTATGAGAATGAGAAGTCATTCCTTCTTATTATTTTTCAACCCTTTACCGTCAGTCCTAGAATCCATACAAGTATCTCTTCCAAGGCAGAAGATGGGAAAAGACTAGGCAATTGAGGTTAAGTGACTTTCCCAGGGTCATACAGCTAGGGAATGTCCGAGGCCAGACTTGAACCACAGGTCCTGCCCACTCCAGGTCACACTGTGCTACCTAGCTGCCCCAAAGTCTATTCCTTCTAAACTCATTCATACTTCTCATTTACACTGCATATATCTCATATCCTGTTTCCTTCTGCAGAAGGTGAGCTCCTACAGAGAAAGGGCTTTAGTTGGTTGTTGTTACTTTCTTGGTATCCCCAGGGCTTAAGCCTGTGCCAGGCACCTAGTAAGTACTTAGTAAATGCTTGCTATTGAGTAACACTTTGGGGTGGGGTGCTGGTGGGAGAACCATCAGTCAAAAGGGCATTAATACTGTGGTGACTAATCTTAGTAGGAAAGGGATGGCACTTTGCTATTACCACACTGAGAGACATTGCTCAGCCCCTTCTCCTCAGCATCCTAGAGCCTTGCATTTCCCCTAACAAAGAGAAGGGAGTGACATTAGGGTGGGAGACAGATTTCCTGGGCTCTCATCTTATTGCTCATCCTTCCCATCACTCCCCAGCTATCTTCTGTCACCTCCCTGAGATACAAGATCCTCCCTTCTCCTTTTCAGGGGAGAACCATCACAGGGTTCCAGACATATGCCACCCTAGTGTTGCTGGCTCATGGGGAATGGGATGAGCTAGTTACCAGGGGGTTTCTGCTCATCACCTCCATCCGGGTGGGTTTCATCATCTTGAGGAAGAACCCCTGCTATGATCTCTGAGTGGCCTAAACCTTGACTTCAGCCTGTGGGACTGGGCAACAACCCTATTCCCAGGAAAGGTCCTTCAACAACCCTTTGCAGGAGAAGCTGGTTCCTGCTTTTTTTGTTACTAAACCAGATGACTATGTTGAATTAAAAACCCTTTTTGCGCCATGGGGGGAAAAGCAAAGTCAAATAAATACTGCCGTCACTACTTGAAAGGCAGTGTTAGTCTACTTCCCAATGGTTCCATGTCTCCACTTACCATCTTATTTAATCCATAACACACAGGAGCATGCTGGCAATATTTAACCAGTGGCTCTTTGAGGGAAAAAATAAAAAACAAAAAACAACTCTATGCACTTTATATTTAAGCTGCATTTTAATATCGATTATTTCCTTAACTAAATAATCAACAAAACCAACAAAATCAAAATAAATCAAGTCCTGATTTGCTCTTTTGCCATTTCCAAGGGGTGAATGGTCACAATGAAAACTGAGCAATGAACCAACACCCAAACCTAGCTACCATTCCTTTAGAATCACTATCATGCCTCTTATCTTTTGCCAGGAAGAAAGGTTTAGTTGTCAGCTAGGAAACTGGGGAAGCTAGATGACATAGTGGATAGCATCCTAGTCCTGAGGTCAGGAAGACTCTTCCTGAGTTTAAATCTGGCCTCAGATACTTACTAGCTGTGTGACCTTAGGCAAGTCACTTACTTAACTCTACCTTGGTTTCTCATCTATAAAATGAGCTGGAGAAGGAATTGACAAACCACTCCAGTATTTTTGCCACAAAATGCCCAAATGGGGTCAGGAAGAGTCAGACAGGACTGAACAGCAACAAGGGAATTTGCCACTAATTTGGGGAAAGAATTTGGGACAACTCTTTCTCTGAAAAGATGTTATTTTCTTTTTCTTCTTGCCTGGGCTCAAGAATTTGAATCAAATTATACCAAGTTCAAATTCTAGCACTGCTATTTATTGATACAAGTCATTTAAACCCTCTAAGCCTCTATTTCCCTCATCTATAAAATAAAGAGGTTTGATTAAATATTCTCAAAGGTCCCTTCCAGTCTCATCTTCATGAGTTCAAATATGGCCTCAGACACTTACTAGCTGTGTGACCCTTGGCAAGTCACTTGACTTTGTCACAGTTCCTCATCTGAAGGAAATGGCAAACCACTCCAGTATCTTTGCCACAGAAATTCCAAACAGGATCACAAAGAGTGGAATATGCCTGAAAAGCGACTGAACAAAAGGTCTCTTCTAGCTCAAAATTCTATGATCCCATGATACCAATACATTATTTTTCTTTGACTTGGAATCAAAGATCTCTGGGCAGTGATATGCTAATTTATGCTAACAGAATGCAAGTGAACATGGAAAAATATGTGAGCCTGGATTTACTGGAAACTATAGGCTTTCCTGATGGGAAGGGTAGGAGAAATTTTAGAATCTCCTTCCAGGGAGAAATTTAAAAATAGACCAGCACCCATTGGGAGTATTTGGGGGCCAATCAGAGGACATCTTGGAGCCTGTGACTCTGGTATCCCATGTCCTGGAGAGTCCTAAGCAAAGAACAGTCTTCTTCCTCCCTTCCTTCTTGTCTTGGTGCTCTGATTTAACTCTCTGACCTGTCCAAATAACCCAAATTCCTCCACCTTCAGTGACCCGGGAATTGGGGGGAGAAGCTCACACAAGACTTTGCTGCATTTGTTTATAACTTGCTTTCCCCAACAATACTTAACTTTTCTTCTCCCCCCCAACCTTCTCTTGTACCGTGACCCTCTGAGCCATTTCTCTCCTTAAACATCATTTTCCATGTGAACAGAGTGTCCCGGACTCCACTGGGGAGCTCAGAAGTCCTGGAGACTCTGGGAAAGAGAATCTCAGAAGTTATTCTATGGGTAAACTCTTTTCTGGGGCTTTGGTCAAAGGCCTTAGACACTATCTTCATGGGCAGACATGGAGGGAGTAAGTATCATGCAGAATTGGAAGAAAGGGAAATAGGTAAAAAGAATATAGTGTTTTGTGCACAGCTAAGTGCTAAGTGCTGGTTGACTTGAAGTTAAAAAAAATCATCTAGTCTATTCTCCAGCCTTTAGAAAATATGCCCCTGGTTTTGGCTTTAAAAATTGCTCTATAGCAAAAATGAATAATATGGAAATAGATATCAAGTGATAACATTTGTACAACCCTGTGGAATTGCTTGTTGGCTTTGGGAGGGGGTAAGAAGAGGGGAGGGAAAGAAAATGAATCAAGTAAACATGGAAAGATATTTAAAAAGAAAAAGAAAAAAAAGGAAAGAAAAGAAAAAAAGAAAATATGACCCTGGACAGATCCACATAGAAAAGTTCATAATTTCTTAATGATTTCCAAGGAAGGAAAGAAGGAAATCTTTCTTAGACAGACAACTAGGATCTTCCAAAGTTTTCCCAAGGTCTCTAGTTCCGTCAGCAAGTTCTTACTTCAAGCTGGCCTAAATCATTTGTGCTGCCCAAATTAGAGTGGTATAGCATATGCTGTATTGGCATTACAGAGCTGAGTTCAAATTCTAACTCTTCTACTTACTACTTGTGTGATTTGGGGACCAACATTTTAACAAGTTAGTTTCCTCATTTACAAAATAAGAATTAGAAATGAAATTCTCTTTCAACTCTGAGTTATCCTATGATTTAGTTCCTTCATATCAGTCAGTCAGCTAGCATTTATTAAGTGCCTAAGAACCAGCTAAGTAGCATAGTACCAGACTTCAATTCAAATTGGAAAATCTTCCTAGCTGTGTGACCATGGGCAAGTCACTTAACCTCAGTTGCCTAGCCCTTATTGCTCTTCTGCCTTGGAACCTATACTTGTATCTATTCTAAGAAAAAGGTAAGGGTTTGGTTTTGTTTTTTTTTTTAAGTGCCTACTACGTGCCAGGCACTGTGCATAGCACTGAAGATGCCAAAAAGTAAAAAAAAAAAAAAATGGTCCCTGATTCAAGGAGCTCACAGTCTGATGGGGAGACAAGAGGAAAACAATTATAAACAAACAACTATGAATAAACAAGATACCTACATCCAGGATAGACTGGAGATAAACAAGGGAGGGAAGGCATTAGCATAAGGAGAGATTGAGAAAGGCTTCTTGGAGGAGGTGAGACTTCGGCTGAGATTTGAAGGAAGCCAGAGAAGTCAGGAGTTGGGGATGAGGAGGGAGAGACCCAGGTATGAGAGACTATAAGTAAAAATGCCTGGAGTTGGGAAATAGAGCATCACATTGCAGGAACACCGAGACCAAGATCGCTGGATCACGTTTATATCCCAACCCAAACTTATTTTAAGCTTGTTTTCTTGGAAGGTTTTTCTCTACCAAAGAGATGAAAAATTACAGGGACTACTCAATGAGTGTTTGTTGACTGACTCATTCCCAGAAAGGTGAAATTTGTCCTATTAGAGTCAAAAGATCTAGATTCGAGTCCCAGTTCAGTCATTTACTAGCTATGGGCAAGTAACTTCATCTTATTGAGCCTCAGTTCTTCATCTATAAAATGGGTATAATAACAATGACACTATCTATCATGATTAGAAAGTATTTTGTAAATTGGAAAGAACTCCACAAGAGAACATTACATACAACAACAGAAATATTTGAAGAATAACTCGTGTAGGTCCATCTCCAGAGAATGAACTGATAAATAGAAACAATCAAAACATAGTATATGGGGGCAGCTGGGTAGCTCAGTGGATTGAGAGCCAGGCCTGGAGACAGGAGGTCCTAGGTTCAAATCTGACCTCAGACACTTCCCAGCTGTGTGACCCTGGGCAAGTCACTTAACCCCCATTGCCTACCCTTACCACTCTTCTGCCTTGGAGCCAATATACAGTATTGACTCCAAGACGGAAGGTGAGGGTTTTATTAAAAAAAAAAAACAACACAAAAAACATAGTTTATATATATGTGTCTATCTTTTTGTCCAATGATGTCTTCTCTAGCCTGTGCTAGAAGGACAGGAGGGAGGGAGATACCTGGAGATAACTTTAATGCAACAAATAAATGAAAGAACCTCAAAGGAGGATGTGAACTACTATTATTTTTGCATATTCAAAATAGCTGAATTATAAAACTTTAATCCTTCATAATTCTAGTCCCCAGTATTTCCCACTTTCCTCCAAAGGTCACCCATGCAAATTCATATTAAGGATGACTAGCATTTATGTAGCACTTACTCTGTGCCAGGTACCATACTAAGCAATGTACAAATATTATATCATTTGACCCTCACAACAACCCCAAAAGATGGGTACTATTATTATCCCAACTTGACAGTTGAGGAAAATGAGATAGAGGTGAAGTGACTCACCCAAAGTCACCTTGCTAGTAAATACCATCCGACTTGAATTTAGGTCTTCCTGCCTCCAAGCCCAGGGTCATCTAAGTGGTACAGTGGATAGAGTGCCTTGCCTGGAGTCAGAAAGACTTGAATTTAAATCCAACCTCAGATACTTAATAGCTGTGTGATTCTAGGTAAGTTACTTGAGCCTGTTTGCCTCAGTTTCCCCATCTGTAAAACGAACTGGAGAAGGAAATGGCAAACTATTCTACTATCTTTGCCAAGAAAATCCCAAAAGGGGTCATGAAAAGTCAGACACAACTGAAAACACCTAAGGACAAAAGCCTCTAGGCTCAGCACTCTTATCTGCAGTGCCACTTAGCTGACTCATCTCTTTTAGATAATGGGGAAATTCCTGGGAAAGATATAAGAAGGAATATTAAACCCCAAAAGTCAACAATTTCTGAGCATTTCTGTGTATTAAGCAATTAGAATCACACTCACACACACATATGTATATTTATTTTTTTATTTTTTTTCCCAGAGGACTTCACTTAGAAATTCTGGGCACATTTGGAGCTACGTGATTATTTCCAAGTACTACCACCGGTTAGCATTTCTGTAACTGTGGCTTGGACCTGGTGAATGTGGGGGCTATTCTTGCCTCTCTTTTCCTTTTCTCCTCTTCTTTCTTTAAAAAAAATTGTGTTGGGGGCAACTGGGTGCCTCAGTGGATAGAAAGCCAGGCCCAGAGACAGGAGGTCCTGGGTTCCAATCTGATCTCAGATACTTCCTAGCTGGGTGATCCCTCATAAGTCACTTAACCCCCGTTGCCCAGTCTTGACCACTCTTCTGCCTTGGAACCAATACACAGTATTAATTCCAAGATGGAAGGTAAGGGTTTAAAAGAATTTGCATCGATTTTTTTTTAATGCTAGGAAACAAAATCTAAAATATCTCATTAATGGAAATTAAATATATATGTTTCAAAATCTGGAGTTACTAATAACCATTCAATTAACACTTGTTATATTATTTATTATGAACCTACTATGAGCAAAGCACTGGACTAGGTTTTAACTGGGGATTCTTGTACAAATTCAGGCTGGGCTAAAATTAACCTTTATGTTAACTATGGAGAATGTTTTTGCTATGCAAGTTCATAATGTAAAAATATTTTCAAGGATTTTTAATCTACTTGAAATAAAGGGTTTTCAAGGACTTCAGCTTGAAATACAGAAAGCTGATATGCTAACTACAAACAGTTCTAATTTATTCATTAAAACAGGCCCCCTCGGGCCTCTATCTAGCAAGGGTTTGTCTCATTTTGCATGGTCCATGTGCTTGAGAACAGCAGAACTATATATCTAATGGCAGAAAAGGGGCAGGATAACAAGTTTTAACCTAAGGGTAAAAATCCAGCCTTACTCTTATCCCTTTTTGTTATTGTTTTCTGGTCATTTTTCAGTCATGTCCAACTCTTCCTTTTGAGGTTTTCTTGGCAAAGATACTGGAGTTGTTTGTCATTTCCTTCTCCAATTCATTTGATGGATGAGGAAACTGAGGTAGAGTGAAGAGACTTGCCCAGGGTCACGCTGCTAGTGTCTGAGACTGGATTTGAATTTAGATCTTTTTTTTTTCTTTAAACCCATATCTTCTGTCTTAGAATTCATACCAAGTGTCAGTTCTAGGGCAGAAGAGTGATGAGTTGGCAGTTAGGGTTATATGCCTCATGTGTTGTCACAGAGTTAGAAAATGTCTGAGACCAGATTTGAATCCAGGACCTCCTGTCTCCAGGCCTGGCTCTCTATCCACTGAGCCACCTAGATGTCTTTGAATTCAGATCTTTCTGACCCCAGACCCAGTACTCTATCCACCATGCTATCTAGCTGACAAGTTATCCCTTTAGGAAGTACAAATTGGTAGTTCCTTGAGTAAATCTGAAAAAGGATGAAGAAAGACAGACCAAGCATCTAGCTGACCTCTCTAAAGCCAGTTCGGCGAGTCCAGAGAACTCAGGGCCTTAATGAGGAACCTAGTGTAACATCCATGTTTCTGAGAGGGGTTCAAGCTGTATCACAGAATTCCCTTGGAGTTCTGGGGGGCGTTATGGAATTCTGATGCAGCTTGAACCCCTCTCAGAAACATGGATGCTACACTAGGTCCTGAGAAGATATGAAGAAGATGCCTAGAATTGAAGAAAAGGTGGCCTTGTGGAGGTGGAAAGGTGGAAGTATGAGTAGATGCAATCCCTACAAAGAATGGAGCCAGGACACCAGAAGAACACTATGTGGGCTAATAGACAAGATGAATGTTGGGATAGATAATATGCTTCTGAAACTCTCTCTGGAATACAAATGGACTCAGAGAAATAATCCAGTATCTCTTTTCAGTCAGCCAATCAGTCAATAAACATTTGTTAAAGTCGTACTACTGGGCACTGGGGACACCAAAAAACAAACAAAAAGACAGAAGACAGTCTCTGCTTTCCAGTAACTCACAATCTAATGGGGGAGACAACATGGGAATAACTATGTACAAACATATGTACAAGGTATGTTAGAGTTAGAAAGAAGGTAGTAAATATTTATTAAGCCCCTATCATGTGCCAGGAATTGTGCTAAATGCTTTTACAGATATTATCTCATTTGATTCTCAAACAACCCTGGGAGGTAGGTACTATCAATCATAATCATCATCTTACAGTTGAGAAAACTGAGGCAGATAAAGGTTAATTGTCTAGCCCAGGGTCACACAACTAAGTGTCTAATGTCAGATTTAAATTTAGATCTTCCTGACTTGATCTAATACTCTGTCAACTATACTATCTAGTTGCCTCAAAGGAAGGCAACAGGATTAAAGAGGATTAAAACAGGATTAAACAACAGGATTAAAGAAGGTAGAATATTAGCTGGAACTTGAAGAAAATGGAGGCAGCCATGAGATGGAGATGAGTATAAATTACAGGAGATGAGAAGAGGATCCAGGACAGAGTCTTCTTGGACATGATCTGGAAGAAGATCCAACAAAGGATACAGGAGGAGAATCAGGAGAGAGTAATGCCACAAAAACCTAAGGAGAAGAGTCTCAAGGAGAAGAGGGTGGTCTAGAGTATCGAAAGTTGCAGAGAAGTCAAGGGTGATGATTGACAAAAGACCATAAGATTTGGTAGTTAAGAGGTTGCTAATAGTTTTGGAGAGAGCAGAATGATGAAGTCGGGAGTCAAGCAAAAGACTTAGAAAGGCAGTAGAGATATTTTTTGTAGATTCTTTAGGAACTTTCACAAAAAAAGAGGAGAGATATGGGACCTTAGCCAGCAGGAATGGATTGGTGAATGGATCATTGTTTTTGAGGATGGTGAAGATGTGCGTGCTTGTTGGTCCTTGGGCTCCCTCATGGAAGCCTGAAGCCTTTCCTAATTCATCTTTGAATGTCTTAAATACTTTTCTTCTCTAGAACTAGTTTTAACTAGGCTTTTGCTGATCTGTGGAGCTTATTGGAAATGCAATTTAGAGGAAGCAATTGAATGAAAGAATAACCCCAAAGATGGAAGAGTGAGTACTGTTTCCAGTAGGGGAAAGGGAGGTGTCAAAATTGAAAAATAGCAAGAGAATTATAGACACTTAAGTTTTTTTTAACAAATTTATCTTTATTTTTTAAATTAATATAATTTCTCTCTAAAATATCTCAGCTCCTCTGTCCCCTCCCCACATCATAAAAGCAAACAGATATTTATGTATCGATTGTCTTTCATGCTTCCATTTTTCAGTTCATTCTCTGGAAGTGATATTCCTAAGTTATTCTTCAAGTAGTAAATCTGTAGCTGAATATAATGTTCTCTTGCTTCTACACATTTCGCTGTTCAGTATCTCATGTATTTCTTCCCAAGTCTTTTAAAAATTAGTTTGCTCATCATTTCTTATAGAGCAGTAGTATCCCATCACAATCATACACCACAGTTTGCTTAGTCATCCTGCAATCAATGGCCATTCCCTCAATTTCCAGTTCTTTGCCACCACAAAGAGCACAGCTATAAATACTTTGAAACATATAGATTCTTTTCCTTTTTCCCCGATCTTCTTGGGAAACAGACCTATTGCTGGGTCTAAGAGTATGCAGAGTTTGATAACTCTCTGGGTGAGAATGACAGAGACTTTGATATGGCTTCCCAGAACAGAAAAAAAGAAGGTTTAAAACAAAGAACCTATTTAGGCAATGAATCAATAGCAGCGTAAGGAAGGGGGCAAATAGGAGTAGCTGGTTGAACAACCTTGCTCTCCAAACCGATCCACAACTGCTAACACACTATTGCAGACTTCCCCTCAATCAGAATTAGGGAAGTTTATCTTGCTCTAATTTCAGCACACGATTTACAGTACCACAGGAGCTGAAAGAGAAGCTGCAAGACCAAATACTTAATTGTTCCTTTTATTCCTGAAACCATAGTATCTAAATGATATATTTACAATTTCTTCTCTTCTTCTTTTAATTTATCCTGTACACTGATGAAAGGGTAAGCTGCCCAAAGTACCACGTTCATCCTCACTGTCACTTATCTCCATATAATTACAACAATAGGGGCCGCTAGGTGATGCAGCAGATAAAGCACCAGGCTTGGAGTCAAAAAGACTCATCTTCCTGAGTTCAAATATGGTCTCGGATACTTACTAGTTGTGTGACCCTGGGCAAGTCATTTAACTCTGTTTGCCTCAGTTTCCTTATCTATAAAATGACCTGAAAATGGCAAACCACTTCAGTGTCTTTGCCAAGAAAATCCTAGATGGGGCCACAAAGAATCAGATATAACTGAAAAATGACTCAATAATAACAATAGCCAGCATTTATAATGCCTACTCTGTGCCAGGCACTGTGCTAGGCATTTTATAAATATCTCATTTGATCCCTACAACAACCCTGGGAGTTGAGTTGTATTATCATCCTTGTTTTACAAAAGAGAGAACTGAGGCAAACAGAGGTTATGCGACAGAGCAGGTACATATCTGAGGTAGGATTTGAACTCAGGACTTCCTGACTTACTATATATCTATTATCTAGGTCTTCTATTTATTCATATTTCTGAATGAATGAATATTCATTATTCATATGAATATTCACATGAATATTCATATTCAATATATCTACTATCTAGGTCTTCTATTTATTCATATTTCCAGTCTTATTTCCTAAATTGGGACTTTGGGTCAGAGCCAGGCTCTGCTCACTCCTGCATTCTTGGGTAGTATGGTGAATCTTATTTAGCCCTGGTTTATATTATCTGGGCTCCTGCTACTGGGGTTCATTTCTTTTAATATCTCTGTTCAGAGTGCTGGGAAGATGCTGGCTTGCCTGAATCCTCAGGGTCCTTTCAAACTTTCAAAAGTTTCAAAAGTTTCAAAACACCAACCAAGGGTATCATGAAATAATCACCACCCTCCCACTCCGCACTTTTCTTGTTCTTCTATATCTAGAGTCAGGCTGGGTCTCCACCAAGTACCTTCTCAGGGTCCTTCTCCTCTACCTGATATTGAGCTTCCTTTTATATTTTGCCTTCCCCCATTGGATTGTGGGCTTCTGGAGGGCAGGGGTTGTCATTATCTTTGCATATTTTTATCCCCAGCATTTAGAACAATGCTTGGCACATAGTAGGCACTTAATAAATGTGTATTGATTGGGATGGCTAAGTAGTATGGTAGATAGAGAACCAGACTTAGAGACCAGATGGTCCTGGTTTCAAAACTGACCTTAGATGCTTCCTAGCTGTGTTATTCTGGGAAAGTCTCTTAACTCCAGTTGCCTGGCTCTTGCCATTTTTCTGTCTCAGAATTAAAACTAAGACAGAAGTTAAGCATTGTGTGTGTGTGTGTGTGTTTAATGTTTATTGACTAATAAAGTACCTGGGATTCAAATAAAATAATGAAATATTTCTCTTTTTTATTGAAGCACACTAAATATTCAGTATGCAAAACCCTGGAAATCAGTGAGTTCCCTAGTCCTTTTCCACCAGGAAATACAGGTATCAATGCTAAGTTCAGGAAATTGGTGCTTGAAGAAGCTTTTTGCATCATCCTGTTTCACTTTTGCAGTTCCAATAATTTAACCTAACCCAGTTGGATACTGAATTCCAGCACAATCTGAAATCTCAAACTCCAGATTGAGAAGATAGCCAAGATGAATTAAGAGAGTGGGGAAGGTGAAAAGGAAGGAACTATGGAATCTGAAGAGAGGAGAACTCTGGGGAGTCCTTGGACCAGGAATTCTTACCCTGTTTTGTATCATGGTCCCCTTTGGTGAAACCTGCAGACTCTTTCTCAGAATAATGTCTTAAAACACATTAAGTAAAACACACAAGCTATAAAGGTTACAAAAATATTTAAAGTTTTACTGACCTGAGGTTAAGAATCCTTGCTCTAGAATAAATCAAAAACTCCTTGGCCAGACATTTAAGGTTCAGGCCTGTCTTTTCACTTTAATTTAATTTACTTCACCTCTTGGATTCTATGTTATAACAAACTGAAGTTAACTACTAGCCATTCCCCCCCACCACCCCCCAACACCCAACTTGATTTCTATCTCCCCCCCTAGGCTGTCATCCCCTCTGCCTGGAAGATTCTTTATTCTGATCTCGGTCTCCTAGAATCCTTATCTTTGAGATAGAGAAACAATAGACAGAGAACTGGGCTGAAAGTCAGGAGATCCAGATTCAAATCCCACTGGAGACACTTATCAACTTTGTGATCCTGGGCGACACACAAGCTCTGTTTATCTCATTTTCCTCATCTGTAAAATAAGGGGTGATAATAATAGCACCTACCTCAAAGAGTTGTGAGGCTTAAATAAATTATATTTGTAAAGAGCTTAGCACAAAGCCAGGCACAAACTAGACACTATATAAATGCTGGTTGTTATTATCTTCCTTCAAGATTAGCTGAGGTGCTCTCTTCTCCAGGAAGCCCTCCGAGATCCCCTTAATTAAGAGCATTCTTTGAAGCCTCAAGTATAAATTCATTGTATTTACTTGCTATAAGTATAAATATATTGTGTCTATTTGTATCCTCCCTTCCCCAGTAGAATGTTAGCTTCTTGAGAAGGCCTTAGCTTTTTGTTTTTGTTATTCTAGCTTCTGCCATAGTTTCTTATATATAACACACACTTAAAATATTTGTTCAGTTGAATCAGCTAAAGAAATCAGTTGCCTTCCTGAAATCCATAGATTACTGTGTCTACACTATTCCCTCATATCAGTCTAACAATCCTATTTAAAAAAATGTAGTTAGTTTCATACCCTTCTATCAGTCCTTTGTAAGTGCTTATAAATCATTCCTTTAATAATTCATTCTAGATGGGTCAAGTGTATTTCCAGTAAAGATAGAAGAATGAACAGGAGCAGAATAACCCAACTCCTACATCAGAAGTCTAACAAAAATTAAATAAAGAGAACCATCTCAAATAATGATCAAGAAATCCAAAAATAAACTATAGCAAGTGCTTTTACCCAGCTCATATCTGTACAAAGGGACAGACAGAAGGCTTCGTGCACTAAGTCCAGCCAAAAAATTCATGGTATGTAGAGTTATCAGAAGTCTTAAAGCATGGACCAGAAATACTCCAAGGACGCCTAGAGTCTGCAACACCATGCACCAGAAAGTGCTCTGAAGAGGAAGCCCCAAGGCAGTCAGGTACCCAGCCTGACTCTAGATATGGAAGAACAAGAAAAGTGCAGAGTGGGAGGGTGGTGATCATTTCATGATACCCTTGGTGTTTTGAAAGTGTGCAGCCTGGAGAATTAAGCTGCCTTTAAGGGCTTTAGAGAATACAGCATTCTGAACCCTGAGGATTCAGGTAGGCCAACATCTTCCCAGCACTCTGAGCAGAGATACTAAAAGAAGTGAAACCCAGTAGCAGGAGCCCAGATAATATAAATCAGGTCTAAATAAGATTCACCATACTACCCAAGAATGCAGGAGTGCGCAGAGCCTGGCTCTGACACAAAGTCCCAATTTAGGAAATAAGGCTGGAAAGATGAATAAATAGAAGACCCAGATGACAAAAAAAATTTATGGATACAAGAATATCTAAGACACAAACCTAGAAGAAAGCAATTCAGTCACAATTCCAAGGAATCTCAAATAAAAGAATGGCTTGCCCACAAGAACTTCAAGAGTTCCAGGAATAAAGAAAGATTTTTTTATCTGAAAAATTTTATTTAATTAATTAATTTAGAATATTTTTTCCATGGTTACATGATTCATGTTCTTTCCCTCCCTCTTCCCACCTCCTCCCATAGCCAATGAGCAATTCCACTCGATTTTACATGTGTCATTGATCAAGACCTATTTCCGTATTATTAATATTTGCATTTGGGTGATTGCTTAGAATCTATATCCTCATTTATATCCCCATCAACCTATGTGATCTAGCAGTTGTTTTTCTTCTGTGTTTCTACTCCCACAGTTCTTTCTCTGGATGTGGGTAGTATTCTTTCTCATAAGTCCCTCAGAATTGTCCTGGATCATTGCATTGCTGCTAGTAGAGAAGTCCATTACATTTGATTATGCCACAGTGTATCAGTCTGAGTATAAGGTTCTCCTGATTCTGCTCCTTTCACTCTGCATCAATTCCTGGAGGTCATTCCAGTTCACATGGAATTCCTCCAGTTCATTATTCCTGTGTCCAACCTCTTTCACCCTTCCATTATATTAGTCTTCTCTCCCATTCCTGCCATGTACTTCTTTATGAAATATAAATTTACCTCATTTTTTTCTCTTTTCCCATTTCTCTTAGTATTTTTTNATATATGTATATATATATATTTACACACACACACATATATATAGACAATAAAGATTTTAGAAGAATATTGTAAATTAAATAAGAGCTCTAGAGAAAAGAATGGAAAGGAGAATAAACATTTTAAGGCAAGAGATTCTAAATCTTACCCAAGTAACAGAGTCTCCATTAGGTTGACTCAAACAGAAAACAATGACATGCTTTTTGTCATGGGACAACAAGAAATACTAGAACAAAATCAAAAGATAGAAAATATTGAAGAAAATGTTAGGAATCTCCTATCAAGAACAACTGCCCTATCAGCATATTGCCTGAAAACAATGACCAAAGAATAGCCTACTTATCATATTTCAAGAAATTCTGAATGAAAACTGCCCAGACCTGTTAGAAAAAGAAAGCAAAGTCAAAATAGAAAGAATCCACTAATCACCACCTGAAAGCAACTTCAAAATGAAAATTCCCAGGACCTTGTAGCCAAAATACAGAGTTCCAAAAGTTAATTTTAAAAAATCACCCCAAGCAGACAGAAAAAAAAGAATCAAGCATCAAGGAGCCACAGTCAGGATCACATAAGACCTGATAGCTACTGATAGAAAAAGATACTAGAACAAAATCAAAAGATAGAAAATATTGAAGAAAATGTTAGGAATCTCCTATCAAGATACTAATAGAAAAAGAAATCTTCCCAAAGACAAAAGGTGAAGGCTTTCACCTAAAATAGTTTATTTTGCAATACAGTATAATCTTATAAAGAGGGAAAAATGGTTCTTTAATTAAATAGAGGACTTTCAAGGATTTTGAATGAAAAGACCAGAGCTGAGCAGAATATTAGAAATAAAAAAGATATCAAGAGAAAACTAGAAAGGTAAATAAATGCCTTTGAGCAATTTTAAGTAAATATAAGATGATAATGTGCTTATATTCTAATGGAAGGGAAGAAACAAATGTCCTTTCAGAACATTAATGTCTTCAAGAGTCATAAAAGGAGTTGAGTAAGACAAAAGGCACATAGCTTAGACTTATTTGCGTGGTCTTACAATAAAAATAATGAGGGGGAAAAAGAAATATACTAGGGAAGAAAAGGGCAGGAAGAGTGTGACTTAATTATGGTCATTTGGTAAGTATATTCCAGGTTTTTTAATGTTCTGGCCTATATTTCCTCTGGATCAAGTGTACTGAGCTCACCAAAGCAGTTTAATCTACAAACAATTAAACACCTATTTATAATGATGCCATTTTGGTCCTCTTCAAGTATTACAGACAATAATCAATCATCACTTCGTAGCTGGAAGAGATCTCAGAAATTATCAAGCCTCACCCCTCCATTTTATAGATAAGGAAATCAAAAGGGGATGTGACTTGCCTAAGGTCACACAGCTAGTAAATGACTGATCCAGGATTTTAACTGAGTCCTTTCTTCTCAAAATCCAGACTCTTTCCACTTCCCCAATTCTGACTTTACTATTGTAAAAGAGGTCTAGCACATTTGCAGAACTCATCTGTTTGCTAAGATGACTTCATCTACTTAGAGCTGCTTCTAAGAGTGGTGAGGATTGGAACATAAGTGGACATGGCATCTGTCCTTTGTTGGTGAACCACTTGGTTGGGAAGAGCCTTTTTCCATTGGCTGCAGAGCTGAAAATGTAGGTATCTTCAAAATGACCCAAGTTAGCACCAGCCAGAACTTTTTTGCATTCAAATCCGAGGAAGGGAGATGATTCATTCACTCATGGCTTCTTGACAAAAACTATGGTGTAGAAGGAAGAGCAAAGGGCTCAGGTCTTCCTGCTCTCTGGTGCACAGTGTTGCAGATTCTAGGTTGTCCTTGGAGTATTTCTGGTCCATGTTGAAGCCCTATGGCTCCAAAGAAGGGGTCTAGATCTTTGGTCTTTTTATTTGTTCTTTTCTGTTCTAGGTGCAAGGAGCGAGATTTTTAAGTTGGGGTGAAAGCACAAGCCATGGAGATCAGGGGAGTCCAGGAATTCAGGATGGCTGTTGCAGCCGGACTAGCATCAATGCCCCAAAGAGCAAGTCAGTGGCAGAGGCAGATACCTTGACCCCCTCAGGGTATCTGAGAACCCTAGAAGAGAGATATAACCTGCCTGAAACTGAGAGGATGGGGCCAGTTAACTACCTTATATACTACCCTTGGGAGCAAAATGGTGGCTGAGTAGTTCTGCTTTCTCTCCGCTTTCCATTAAGCAAAGAGCAAATCTTTTCTCTTTAGTCTTCCTCTGACTAGATCCTTAAGAATCCCTTTTTGTTGTGTTTAGCATTTTTTTCACAAGCTTCTGCTTACCCTGGGCTTTAAAAACTCATCTGGAAAAAAATGGTTCAGTTTTCTCTGGCATACCTTTTTAAAAAACATTTCTGAGGAACTGACCTGAAGCAGAAACAAAACACAAGTCATGCATTGCAGAAGGTTCTGGAATTCCTACCCATTTCAACTTGCTGAATTCCTCATTTCTCTGCTGTTAAAGATGAGATCCAAGTATTCTTAGATCCTGGGTCTGTAGATATTCAGCAAAGCAGAAATTTTGAGGAGTGTTTCTCAATCTATGTCCCAATGAATCCTGAGTTTAGCCAAAGTACTCCATCACATTACCCGAAGTGGAACGTTTTCATGATAATAAATACACACAACAAACCTGTTCGTATTCCTGATATGAAATGTGGGTTTTCAGCCAATGGAAACAACAGTGCCTCTGCTCAATCTTGGGACTAAAAGGTTGGCTTCTTAGTGGCCCAGAATTGATTTCTGACCATACTCCAGAATGTACAATTGCATCATTTGTTGGTTTTCTGTTTTGGCAGAGTATGCATTTAAAAAATCACCCATTTCTACCTGGGACTCAGTTTTCCTCATCTGAAAAGTTGTACTAAATTATCTTATGGCATACTTTAACAAGTATTAGAGCACAAAGACTTGGGTTTGACTCCTGGTTAAGCAACTATAAATAGTTAACAAAGCAATTTTTACATATATTATCTGAGTGGATCTCATAACTCTATGAGGGAGATGTTATTATTACCCCCATTCCCAACCATTTCTTAGATGAAGAATCTGAGGCCAAATGAAATTAAGTCACTTTCCCAGAGTCACACAGTAAATGTCTGAGGCAGGATTTGAATTTGGGCATTCTTGATTGCCTCACAAAATAAGCACCACTTATTAGTTGAATGATGTCAGACAAATCATTTCTCAGCTCTGGACCTCAGTTTCCTTATTTGTAAAATGAGACCATAGATTTAGAGCAGTGGTTCCCAAACTTTTTTGGCCTACCTCCCCCTTTCCAGAAAAAATATTACTTTGCCCCCTGGAAATTAATTTTTTAAATTTTAATAGCAATTAATAGGAAAGATAAATGCACCTGTGGCCATCACCACCTCCCTGGATTGCTGCAGCACCCACCAGAGGGCGCCCACTTTGGGAATCACTGATTTAGAGCTTCGAGGCAACTTGTTTCAACACTCTTATTTTCAAAATTGAGATAATCAGTCTCAGAGAGGTAACATGACTTATCCAAATCATATAGTGGCAGAAGCAGACTTTGAATAAAGAGCCCAACCCATTAGTCTTCCCACTGTGCCATGCTGAATTTGGCCTTGAGAATCTCTAAGATCCATTCATGCTTTAGATCTTACCATCTTTCTTCACACATCCCTTATTGGTTTGTGCCACTCTTTTCTTTTCATGTTTAGTTTTTTTCCTCTCAACAATGTTTTATTTTATCAAGGTAGATTACCAATTGAGACCATATTCCCATTTCATTTGATGTAATTTTCATCCATGGTGTATAAAACATGGACTAGAGCAGGGGTTATGGCCCAAGTGCCAAATATGAACTTGATTGTTCGCCCTAAAAATTCTGAAGGGATTAGTTGTCCTGTGTCTTCTAGGAACTCTAATCTGAGAGTACCCATATCAGGTTAAGGAAGTGGTCCCAGAGTGAGGATGCTACATGTCAATGGACCAGCCTTGCTAAGTTTGAAGAGGCATATTATCACAAGGGTAGCCACTAGGCGATGACGTCCCACCCCAGCATAGCAGCTCTTAAAGACTATCCACATGATGGGAGTCAGCTTGGTGGGGACAGAATCTACCTGATGATATTCCACATCTTTGGAAATATTTAAAGTGAGAAGGAGAGATCAAGAAACAGAACTATGGAAAGCAAACTGCCCTGAGAAATAGGAATCTTGGGTTCTAATCAGAACTCTACCATTTACCCTCTGTGTGACCTTAAACAAATCACTTAATAAGATCACAGAATCATAGATTCCAGAAGGGACCTTGAAGACCAATCCTGTCTCTTAATAAATGATGAAACTGAGGGTCAGAAAGAATAACTGAAACTCATGCAGACAGTCAATGACAAAGTTGGGATTTAGACCGAGATCTTCTGAGTTCAAATCCAGTACTTTTTCTACTAAATTCTACTTCCTCAATTATTGTCCTTCTGCAGCAGGCTTCTCATCTATATAGTAGACTCAGATGAAATCTAAGTACCTCTCTAGTTTTAAAAGTCTATGAAATATCTTTTCTCTGAAAATTTTCATCCTGGGTGAGGAGTGTAGGGCAATCTTCTGACCAGAATTCTGATCTGAATGTAGGGATGTTCTAGGGGCTTAGGGTCCTTGCTCTGAGGACTTACCCTTCTAAGAATCCTCTTACAAAAGACAGCTGAGAGAGAGAGACAAATGAGGACTGAAATAATTTGGTTGCTAGAAAAGTCTCAGCCGCCTGGGTTTTAGAAAGCTGGAACTTAGGGTCACAGAAGGGAATCCAGAAATGGAAAAGGAAACTCCCCAGTGGGAAGTTACTTTAGGTCATCTGCTCTCTGTCAGGCTGACTAAGAGAAAAGGGAAAGGACTCAGGCATGGGTCCAAGCAGAAAAAGTAAACTGTAATCTTGGCAACATTAGTGGCAACATTAGACTTTTTTCTGTGCCTGCTGACTCTGTGAAGGAATAGAGTGACTGCTTCTATGGCATATTAGGAAGATGCTCACGACCTTCCCTGCCACAAAGATCTCTTCCCAACTGACCCTGCCACAATACCAGAAATTTCCCATTATTTATTCCTTTGGGTTAAGATGAAGGCTAAATACAAACATGTTATACAGGAAATGTGTAATCTAATATGACTCATTAATTCATTAGTATTCATCCTATTTTCCTCAGTTTCTGCATCCATAAAATGAGCTGGAGAAGGAAATGGCAGACCTCTCCAGTATATCTGCCAAAGAAAACTCAAATAAGGTCACAAAGAGTCAGACACAACTGAAACAACTGAACAACAAAAAAATCTCAGAGAAGACAGGAAGGCCAAATTTAGACATGGACCTTAGAGACAGGGGACCATGAACTAGCACTTAGTTAACTGCGTATTATACTGTCATTTTTCAGTTGTGTCCAATTTGACTCCATTTGAGGTTTCCTTGAGAAACCTCTCCATCATTTTCATAAGAATAGCATGAGAGACTTTATCCAAAGCTTGTTGCGGTCCAGATAAACTATGCACTATGGCCTATCTTGAATGTTCTAATATAATAAACCTGTCACCCGAGAACTCTTATTAGCAAAGACTGCTCTAACTCTAGGGTGGCTGCCATTGATCAAAATGGCAGTGCATCATTCTAAATTCTTGGCTTACTTTTTTTTTTAATCTTCACCTTCCATCTTGAATCAATACTGTGTATTGGTTCCAAGGCAGAAGAGAGATAAGGGCTAGGCAATGGGGGCTAAGTGACTTGCCCAGAGGCACCCATTGATTCTGTGATGCTCAGTTTTCCTTATAGTTCAACCCTCACAACCATACATTGTTATTGGAAGGACGATAGTTTTGAATATATGAACTTTTGTTGGCAAGGTGATGTCTCTGCTTTTTAGTATGCTGCCAAGATTTGCTATAGTCTTCCTTCCAAGGAGCAAATATCTTTTATTTTCATGACCTCAGTTGCCATTGGCAGTGATCTTTGAGTCCAAGATTATAAAATCTGACCCTGCTTCCATTTCTTCTCCTTCTACTTGTCAGGAAGTGATGGGCTCAGTTTCACCTTAATCAAGAAGCTTCTTAATTCTTCATTTTCTGCCATCAGGGTGGTATTATCTACATATCTAAGAATTTTTATGTTTCTCCCAGTCACTGTAACCACAACCTGGCTTTTGATTTGTCCAGTTTGACATTTTGCATGATGTACTCTCTATATAATTTAAATAAATAAGGCGACAATTTGCAGCTTTGTGTTACTTCTTTTCCAATCTTAAACCAATCAATTGTTCTATGTTCAGTTTTAATTGTTTCTTGATGGCCTGTGTACAGATTCCTCAGGAGACAAATAAGGTGATCTGGTACTCTGATCTCTTTGAGGACTTGCCACATTTTGTTGTGACTACAGAGTCAAAGGCTTTAGTGTAGTCAATGGAGCAGAAGTAAGTGTTTTTCTGGAACTCTCTTGTTCTCCCCATAATCCAACAAAATTGGCAATTTTGTCTGTAGTGCCTCTGCTTCTTTGAAAACCAGCCTGCTCATCTGGTAATTCTTGGTCTACATTTTGCTGAAATCTAGCTTGCAGAATCTTAAACATAACGTTGCTGGCTTGTGAGATGATTATAATTGTTCAACAAATTATACAATTAGTTAGGTGCAAACCTAGGTCTAGAATCCATGTCTCTCAGTGATCATTTTCCAAGTCCAACCAGGACCTGAACATGAATTTCATCTGTAATACCCCTAACAAGCAGTCAGCTTTTTTTTAACCTCTGCTTCAAGGGATAGCGAACTTACTACTCTCAAGATTTGAGTTTTGGATAGCCTCTATTAAGAAGTTTTTTCTTATGCCAAAATCAAATCTGTATTTTTCTCCACAATTTCTTTGTTCCTTCTGTCCATATGCTGCTTCTAGTTATTCTCTCTGGGAGCCGAGCAGTTTAAGTCTAGTCCTTCATCCTTTTGACAACCTTTCATATGCTTCTTCACCTTAAAAAAAACAAAACAACAACTCTTCTCTTTCTTAGTTAAAAAATCCTAGTTCTTCCCATTTCTTTCCATCCTTTTAAATTTGGGACATAATATTCAATTTGCCTCATCCCAATCAAAATATTGTTCACCATTGTTCTGCTTTTGTCAGCTCAGTTCTTGTTTTACCATCCTTGCAATCTTCCATTAACATATTTATTGATTATCCCCAGCCCCCCATTCCACACTAAATGAGGGGTGCATTATCTGAATTTAAGGGGGGGAACTGAAACACTTGAAGTGGTAAGTTTTTGATGCAAAGGTAGCATCCTGTAGTGAAATGAATACTACAAATGGAATAAGAAGAGTCAAGGTTCAAGTCCAACCTCTGTTTCTTTTTTTTTAATTTTTCAAAATTAAGTGTAATTAATTAAGAATATTTTTCCAGCATTACATGATTCATGTTCTTTCCCTCCCCTCCTCCCACTCCTCTCCTGTAGCTAATGAGCAATTCCATTGGGTTTTACATGTGTTATTGATCAAGACCTATTTCCATATTATTAATATTTGCACTAGAGTGATCATTTAGAGTCTATGTCCCCAATCATGTCACCATCAACCCATGTGATCAAGCAGTTGTTTTTCTTCTGTGTTTCTACTCCCACAGTTCTTTCTCTGGTTGTGGATAGCATTCTTTCTCATAAGTCCCTCAGAATTGTCCTGGATCATTGCATTGCTGCTAGTAGAGAAGTCCATTACATTTGATTGTGCCACAGTACACACAGTCTCTGTGTACAATGTTCTCTCTGCTCCTTTCATTCTGCATCAATTCCTCCAGTTCACATGGATTTCCTCCATTTCATTATTATTTTAAGCACAATAGTATTCCATTACCAACAGATACCACAGTTTGTTCAGCCATTCCCCAATTGAAGGGCATCCCCTCATTTTTCAATTTTTTACCACCACAAAGAGCGCGGCTATAAATATTTTTGTACAAGTCTTTTTTTAAAATTATCTCTTTGGAGTACAAACCCAGCAGGGGTATGGCTAGATTAAAGGGTAAGCATTCATTTTAAAGCTCATTTGGAATAATTCTAAATTGTCTTCCAGAATGGTTGGATCAATTCACAACTCCACCAGCAATGCTTTAGTGTCCCAATTTTGCCACATCCCCTCCAGCATGTATTACTTTCCTTTGCTGCCATATTGGCCAATCTGCTAGGTATGAGGTAGTACCTCAGAGTTGTTTTGATTTGCATTTCTCTAAATATAAAATATTTAGAATACTTTTCATGTGCTTATTGATAGTTTTGATTTCTTTATGTGACAATTGCCTATTCATGTCCCTTGCCCATTTATCAATTGGGGAATGGCTTGATTTTTTGCACAAGTGATTTAGCTCCTATAAATTTGAGTAATTAGACATTTGTCAGAGGTTTTTGTTATAAAGATCTTTTTCCCAGTTTGTTGCTTCCCTTCTAATTTTGGTTGCATTGGTTTTGTTTGTACAAAATCTTTTTAATTTAATGTAATCAAAATTATTCATTTTACATTTTGTAATATTGTCTATCTCTTGCTTGGTCTTGAAATCTTTCCTTTCCCATAGATCTGACAGGTATACTCCAACCTCTGCTTCTTACTGTCTTTGTGAACTGGGGCAAGTTTCTCTATCCTCTGTGCCTTTTTCCCCCTCTGTAAAATGAAGGGGCTAGACCAGATGAATTCCAAGACTCTTCCAGCACCAAATCTTATGATGTTATTATGGTCTCCAATCCTTTAATGTGGTTCTCAGAATGTAAAACAATAATCCAATTCTGCCTTTTTCCCAGGGAAAATCAGCCTTGAGGATTCATTATAACTACTCAAATTATAGACAGGATGCTGGGAGATACTGGCTCTCAGACAATGATCCTTAACAATAATCCAAAATGAAAAAGCTAACAACAAGTCTAGAATTTCAGACTTAGAAGGTGCTTCAGAGATCATTTAGCTCAAGGATTCACAAGTTGGGGTCCATGTACCTTAAAGGGGCTTCAGCTAGATTTTTATGGGGTCTATGAACTTGGATAGGAAAAAATTACATCTTTATTTTCATTCATCTCTAACTGAAGTTTAGCATTTCCTTCTATTATGAATTTAAAAAATATTTTATTCTGAAAAAAGGATCCATAGGGTTCACTAGACACACAAAAAGGTCCATGATTCACAAAAGGGCAAGAACCCCTTGACTAATCTGATCATCCTTCTTTTCCATATGCACCCCTTCCCAACACATGCATACTTATACAGATAAAGAAGCTAAGAGTAGATTCAGAGAGGTTAAATGTTTTACTCAAGATTACACATTAGGAAAGGGATTCATATATACCCAACAGCTTCTTCCTGGCTGAAGGTATACCAGTACATAAAGAAAATAGACTCTGAACAGGGTTAAGAATAGTTGTGTACCTTTAAGGTGAGAAAGTGAAGTGGAAAGAAATAACCTTCATCCACTTTAAAAAAACAAAATAAAAACCATTTTTCCATTAAAAAATTAAAATGAGGAAAAGAGACTCAATTAATGTGATTAGGTTATCTTGGTACATTTCTGAAGTTACCATGACAGCAGCATCTTTTACCGAGATGCAGATGAGAGCTGGAGTGTTTTTAAAAGGTAATTCTGTTTTTATGACTCATGGTAATAAATCTCTATCTGTAGAACAGAAAGGCCACTTGACTACCCTCTCAGTTCCTCAGCTAAATGATGCCAGGTTATTGCCAGCTTCAGTACAAGGAAATTAAAACAGCTCTAATATTGGGATGGCAATGGATTGGTCCAGGAGGATGAGAAGTACAGTATAATTATCACTGACTGACTCCATGGGACATAAGATGTAAGAAAAGAGCTGCATCAGCTCCTCCTTTTCATCCCCCCAACTAGTTTTGCTTGTTTGTTTTAGGATGGAAGACGTCTGGAATACTCTGAAATGTGATAGTGGAGTCTATCAAATGGTCTGTATCTCTCTTTTTTCCCCCCTGAATTCCTACCTCCTTGTGAGCTTTCTATTATATCACTTTAGCATTTGATAATATATTGGTAGTCCATCTTGTAAAGATTAAAATTAATATATAATAACTATTATATTTCATAATGTTTATTAATAATAACTAAAGCAAAAAAAAATCTTAGCTAATCCAGCCATGTCATGAGAAAAAAAAAGAGAAAAAGGAAAGAGTTACAGAGCTATGTAAACAATAATGTAAAGACACACAATGAAAAGGGGAAAGGAATGCTGGGAGATTAAAGGAACTCTGGGGAACATAGTTCAAAAGGTACAAAATCTCCACTTATACAATCTCAAATGTCACCTCCTCCAGGAAGTCTTCCCTAATGTCTGACTCTCTGATGACTGTCTGTTTGTCTCTTATGTAATCAGTACCAAACTTCCTCCTCATACCCCAAATAGCCCTTCATTCTGTGCCTCTTTCATGCATTTGTTATGGATTATAGTTATTTTGGTTGATGTCCTATCTTCCTATAACCTGCAAACTCCTTGAAAGCAAGAACTTTATTTTATCTAAGTTTTGTATCTCCTCCAGAGACAAGCACAATACATTACCCACAAAAGAATATTGTGTGTTGTATAATATGGTGGAATAGTGGGGGATCTCATTTGTTATTGTATTGCATAGCGGGCTCCAGAAACACTTGCAGGCTGACCAATTTAAACTGTTTGTTCAATAGAGAATGGGAGGGGAAAAAATAGGAGAAAAGAGGACAGATCAGGAGAGGTATTTCCAAGGTCATTTCCACTCATCTAGAAGTGAGGGAGCAGAATTAAAACAATCAAGAGGATCTAACACCCAGCAGTGGGACTCTGCCCCAGAGTCACAGCATGAGAGGTGATGTTCCCTTCTCTGGTTATCTTGAGATCCTTCCGAAGTCCATTCCACTGTGAGGTACAGACATTACCTCAAGTTTTGTCATCATGGTGCCCCTCTCTCAGACCTACCTTCCTACCCTCCTCAATCAATGTTGGGGTGAGATCTGTTCTGTATTCCCATCTTACCAACTTGTTGCCCCAGATGAATGTCTAGGCTTTGATCTAAACCAGTGGTTCCCAAACTTTTTTGGTCTACCGCCCCCTTTCCAGAAAAAATATTACTTAGCCCCCTGGAAATTAATTTTTTTTAAAATTTTAATAGCAATTAGTAGGAAAGATAAATGCACCTGTGGCCATCACTGCTTCTCTGGATCACTGCAGCACCCACCGGGGGGCGGTGGCACCCACTTTGGGCATCACTGTTCTAAAGAAAAGATAACACCTCTCTAATGCCCTGAGGATTTGTGGAGCAGACCTATGAATGGAGTTCTCTTTGTGTATTAGCACACTTTAAAGTTCAAAGACCCCTGATTTTGTTTGTGGTTCCCTTCACACAGACTATTACTGTGATTTAGCAGAGGGCAGCTAAAGTAGATGCAGCACTGGTCCTGGAGTCAGGAACATTTGTGTTCAAATTCAGCTTCACACACTCATGAGTTAGGTAACTTTGGGAAAATTGCTTAATTTGTTGGACTCAGTTTCCTCAACTGTAAAATGGGGATAATAACAGCACATACCTTCTGAAGTTGTTGTGAGGATCAAATGAAATAATATTTGCAAAGTGCTTAGCACAGATGCCTGGCATATGGTAGGTGCTATCTAAATGCGAACTATTATTATGATGATGATGAAAAATCCATTACCCTTCATCAAATGTGAGTGATCTTCTCTGAATTTAATGAGATTTATCCTGGAATGACAAACACACACACCTCTTTACCAAGCAGGTCTAAGACTTTCCATTTTAAGTAGGACCAACAGATGTAGCCCTAGAAGCAATGATCTTCAAGAACTCGAGGTTTTATATATATAAATATATATATATATATATATATTCAATTTTCATTAGAATTCTGGAAATCCATTACTGAAATCNAAAGAAGGAAGGAAGGAAAGAAGAAAGGAAGGAAGGAAAGTAGTTTAGAAGAAACTAAGAGAGGAGAGGAAGCAGAGACACCCCATCTAGACAGTTTTTTAAAGGAAATGAGCCAAAAGAGAAAAATCATGGTGCTAACTTTTCCGGCTCTCTATGATACTATAAGCCTTAAATGAACACTATGACCATGTCACTCTCTTGCTGAAAGACCTAATGCCTGAGAAAAAATAGAAACACATCAACTTATCATTTATGGCCCTTTAAATTTGGCTCATGTCTTCTTTTTCAGCTTCATTATTTATTACCTTTCAAACCCCTTATACAAACTACATCTCAACCAAACTGATCTATGCTCCCTATGGACAGTCTCTCCCCTGCTTGCCTCTATATATTTATATGCCATCCACCCGTGTCTGGAATGAACTCTGAATTCTTTTCCTTCAAGGTTCCGTTCAGGTGATATCTGCTCTACAAAGGCTTTTCTGTGAGCCACATCCTGTCCCTCCTGCTTCCCTTCTTCCCACCCTGTCCTACCAGCTGCTGATGCTCTCTCATTTTCTAGCTTTCCTTAGATTTATTTATTTGTGCTCATTTTGGTTCATGGAAACATGTGATAGAGTACTACAATCTCAGGAAAACTAAAACTGAACACTCAAAAGGCAACGGAGGGGCACAAGTGGGTGAGAACAGGCTGCAGTCCAATACAAACAGGGAAATAAGGAGAAGCTGAGCAAAGGATGTCATCTGAGAAATATATGGATGAAAATAGATTGATCATTGGCAAAAGTGAGCAGATGCATGGACACTGTGTTCCATTGGTATCCTCTCAATGTCAAGAGAACAAGGAGTGGGTAGGATATTCCCTTCTGGTGAATTTAAGGGAGAAAATGGGCAAGTCACACAGGATGAAAAAGCAGGGTGGGTTTTGAATTGCGCTGCTGGAGGGAATACCCATATGGATAATATAATAGATTCATTTGAGTACTTTGGTGAACATGCAGTAATCCCAGTGGAATGTCACTTCTTCAAGGGTAGGGAACATTCCTTTTAGTCTTTGGATCCCCAGAGTCCCACACAATGCCTTCTCCTTTTCTTATTAAGTGATTTTCTAATGTAATTATCTGCAGGAACATAGTTAGTAAATGGCAGAACTGAGATTGGGACTCAGATTTTCTGATTCTTCAGTCTCCTGCATCTTTCATATGTCTAGAGGCAGCTAGATGGCATAAGGGGATAGAGCATTGAGCATGGAGTCAGGAAGATCTAAGTTCAAATCCTGCCTTGGAGACTTACTAGCTATGGGACACTGGGCAAGTCGCTCAACTTCTATCTGCCTCTGTTTCCTCAACTATAGAATGAGGATAATAATAACACCTACCTTGAAGGATGGTTGAGGGAATCAAATGAGATAATATTTGTAAAGTGTTTAGCATAGTGTTTGCGTAGGTGCCTATCCTTTTCCCCTATCTTCCAAACCATTTGGGGATGTAGGAAAAGATTCTGCCACTCAGTCCTCACTTGCTACTCTCACTACATAAGAAATAGAAAAATGGGTTAATGAATACTCAGTAGGAAATGGAGGGGAGGAATGGTATCCCAGTTTAAGATGCAGACACAGGGGCCCCCTGTACCTACACTAAAGCAACAGTGGCAATTTGTTATTAATTTTTCAACAAGCAATAGATTCTTTAGGCTCAGTGTCTTATAGTACACTCATGAAGGTAGAAATGGAAATGTAGAGAACTTCTGAAATGGCCATGATATTGTCTTTCCCATATCTCTCTGTCTCTCCTCTCTCCCTGTCTCTGCCTCTGTCTCCCTTTCCTTTCTCACTTCATCTTCCATCCATCTTTCTCCTCCTCTCCCTGCTTAAATGCAGGTTGCTTAAGGTCAGACTGTGGTTCCAAGGAACATAATCAGTATTCTACACTGGGTCATTCAACTCCAAAATGCAAAGCTCAACACACAATAAGGCCTTGCACCTATAAATGCCTATCTGAATCCAATTTTTCTGGAATAAAAATTTCCATGGCTCGCCCATTTCCTACATGAAAGTTTTTCTCTGCCCTATCAACTCCTATTCATCCTTCAAGGTTCTAGTTAAGTTGTGTAAAGTTTACCTTTACTTTTTTTTTTTAAGCAACGAGGGTCTTTAATCAGGGTGGTAAAGTTGCTTCAACTCCAGGTCATCATACACCACACCAGAGAGTACAGGAGTGATCCCTCCAAGGCTTAAGGAGTGGGTTTAAATAAACTTCAATAGGGAAGAATGATCAGAGCAGGCAGCAAGGGGGGAGGAATGATTAATATTTGATGAGGTCAAAATGATTAAAGTCTGATCAAATCAAAGAGTCTAGGATTGGCAATTTTCCAAAGATATCACAAAACTGTTCCAACCACAAAGGGATCAAATGAATTCCTTCTGATAGCTGCATTTAACATTCCCCTCTTTGGGGCAAGATGAGTTCCTTCCTTACTGATCAAGGGAGACCTCAAAAAGTTCTATGCAATGCTAAACACAACTCAGTCTGTGTCTGATATCTTGGGGGAATGGTCTACTACTGTTTGTCATCTGCTTCCTTTTCCAGGTCAGAAAGAATTTGAAATTTCAGTTAGTATGCTGGGCTGTCCACTCAGGGGTTGGGGCCTTCTTTAGATGTGACAGTTGTGTCTAGCTATCAACTCCTTTCAGCTTTGCAGCAGAAGGATTGATCAGGAAGACCTTGACAGGGTTCCTTTCACCTAGGCTACAGGGCATCCTTGGGCAGATGTCTTCTCCAATAAATTCCATTGTGGAGTTCCAACTGCAAGGTGGATTGGTCTAGGACTGGATTCTGAAAAAATGACTTTTTGGGCTTCTCTTGTGTTTTGTGTTTGGACTTCAAATTTTTTGTTTCAGTCTGGTTTATTCCTCAGGAATCCTTGGAAATCTTCTATCTTATTGAATGCCCATTTCCTCCCCAAAAGAACGTACTCAGTTTTGCTGAGGTGACTTTGGGTCACCTTTGCATAGGTGACTTTGGGTTGTAAACCCAAATCTTTTGCTTTCCTGAATATCATATTCCATGCCTTTCAATCCTTAATGTAGAAGCTGCTAGGTCCTATGTGATCCTGATTGTAGTTCCATGGTATTTTAATGGTTTCTTTATGGCTGCCTGAAGAATTTTCTCCTTAGCTCAGTGAATTTAGCTATTATATTCCTTGAAGTTGTCATTTGAGGATTTCTTTCTGGAGGTGATCTGTGAATTCTTTCAATTTCAATTTTTATTTTCTTGTTCAAGGATCTCTGGGCAGTTATCTTTTGATAATTTCTTGTAATATGATGTCCAAATTTTTTTTCTTGATCATTGCTTTCAGGTAGTCCAATAATTCTCAAATTATCTCTCCTAGATCTATTTTCTAGGTCATTTGTTTTTTCAATAATATATTTCATATTTTCCTCTGTTTTTTTCCATTCCTTTGATTCTGCTTTATTGTATCTTGGTTTCTCATGAAATCATTAGTTTATAGATGGTCAATTCTGATTTTTAAGACCTGATTTTCCTCTGTTAGTTTTTGGTTCTCCTTTTTCAATTGACCCATTTCTTCTTGTATCACTTTCATTTTTCCTTGCATCACTTTCCTTTCTTCTTGCATCACTTGCATTTCTCTTCCCCACTTTTCCTCTGCCTCTCTTCATTCAGTTTTGAAGTCTTTTTTGAGCTCTTTGAGAATTTGTGTCAAATCCATATTTTTCTTTTGGACTCTGTGTATGTTTCCTTTGTTTTTGCTTTCTCCTTCTGTGTCTATATATTGCTCTTTGTCTCTATAAAAATTCTTTAGAGTTAGGTGCTTTTTGTGTTGTTTGCTCATTTTTCCTATCTAATTATAGGTAGGCTCTGTTTTTTGAGAAGTTGGGGAATCCTCTTAAACTTCAGTCCTTGCTCGATGTTATTCTCAGCTTATTTTCTGGGTCTGAGGGCTGAGAGCTCTGGGAGCCCTCTTCCCCTGCTGTTTCAATTGACCCTTGAGATGGCTTAAGGACTTGCCTCAGACTTGGATGTAAGCTTTTAATTTCACTCTGACCTTGATCAGGTCAGGGGCTGATCAAATTCTAGCCCCAGGCTTAGATTCAAGTTTTTGGTCTTGCTATGTACTTGATCCCACCCTTGATTGCCCTGTTTTGAAACTCTACCCTGAGCTTTAGGCGGAAGATGGGTATTTAGTACTATCAGACACTCCAAACTGTGTATTATGTCCTTATCCCAAGCCCAGACTGGAAATCCTGGTTTTGCTCTGGCTCTATACAGATCAGTCCACTTCAGCCCAGACTTCTCTAGGCTGGGACTCCAGACTTCTCCGCAGGTTTGAAATTTCAACAAGTGTGGGTTGGCTTATACCACCATTTTCCCAGGCAGGATCTCAGCATATGAATGTTAGCTTGGGCTTAGGTTCCAAACCTGGGGCAAAAGATGTGGGGGTGGGGGTTGGGGGTGTGTGGCTTGCTCTTCCCTCCTTGCTATAGCCTTTTTCTGGCTCTGCTTTCCTCTCACCTCAGTTCCCCCAGATGATCTCTGCCTACCTTTTTGGCTTTTCTTTTCTTGAAAGTTGTTTCACTTTGTCTCCCTGTTGGTTCTTTCACTCCTATATTTGTTTTGTGGTGATATTTTAATCTTTGTAAGAGAGGATTCTCTTGGTGACATGGAGCAGCTCTGGTTCACTCCTCCATCTTGGCTCCCTCTACTCTTTTTTACTCTTTTTTTTTTTTAATTTTTTTTTAAACCCTTGTACTTCGGTGTATTGTCTCATAGGTGGAAGATTGGTAAGGGTGGGCAATGGGGGTCAAGTGACTTGCCCAGGGTCACGCAGCTGGGAAGTGGCTGAGGCCGG
>NC_058133.1:118936171-118968207 GCF_016433145.1 Gracilinanus agilis
CCTTCCTTCCTTCCTTCCTTCCTTCCTTCCTTCCTTCCTTCCTTCCTTCCTTCCTTCCTTCCTTCCTTCCTTCCTTCCTTCCTTCCTTCCTTTTCTTTCCTTCCTTCCTTCCTAGTGGGAGAGAAGGAGAGAGGGAGAGTGGGCAAGAAGAAAGGAGAGAATTTGGAACTCAAAATTTTTTTAAAAACCAAATGTCAAAAAAAGGATGAGGATTGAAAAAAGTTTATTTAATCTGTCAATTAAGAGATCATTAGTAAGATAGACTTAAAGAGATGTAAAAATGTGTGAAATAAAATTTTTCTTACTAATTTTTTTGTTTTAGGGAATCTTTTAAAAAAATAAAACTGTTATTTGCATGCAATGGGTTGATTTTTTAAGTGAATTGATAAATGTTTTAAAGTTTTATCATTTTAATTTATAATATGGTAAATACTGATAGATATAATTCATGTCAATGAAAGTCCTTTGCTATCTTTAATAATTTTTAAAGGTTGTAAAGGAAAGGTGAGACCAAAAAGTTTGAGAGCTAACGCTTCAGGCGAATAAAAGCATTCAGAGGTTTTTGAGTGGGGCAATGACATGACCCAAATATGTTTTTTGAATATTAATCTGGCAGTGCTGTGTAGAAAAAGTACAATGTAACAAACTAAGATGATGTTTTGAATAATTATAACTCAACAAATAAAAAACTTTAAAACTAACTAAATAAGATGGAATGGAAAGGAAGGAGGAGAATTAATAGGGGTATATAATACTGTACCCTCCTCAAGTCTTACTTCTATGAAGGCTTCGTTGATTAAGTTCATCTGGTTTGGATAACTAATTAGTTCGCTACAGCAAATTCTTAACTCTTGTATTTCTGACTGTGTCTACATGAAGTGGAAAATAACTGGCCTAGAATGCAGCAAATACTTGTTTAATATGTATTGAATTGAAAAGTGAGCAAAGTATCATATTTCTTGCCTTCTTTTGGTGGGGAGGAGTAGTGGGAATAAGGGAGAGAATTTGCAACTCAAATTAAAAAATAATGTTAAAATTAGATAAATTGATTTTGTATTTTAAGAATTAAATTTAAATTTAATTTTAAAATAAAATTTTAAATTAGTGTTAAAATAAATAAAATATAAAAGGTAAAAAAAATTCAAGTGATCGAGGTTTATTTTTTTAACCCTGACTTTCTTTTATAGCAACAACTCTAAAACAGAAGGGCAAGAGCTAGGCAAAAGGGTTACTTGACTTGCCAAAGATCATATAGCTAGGAAGTATCTAAAGCCAGATTTTAACTTGGGTTTTCCAACTCCAGGTCTGGTGCTCTTTCAACTATGTCACTTGGCTGCTCCTTCAAGGTTTATTCTGACTGATAATTTGGTATGAACAGATAATTTGAATTCAATTGCTTTTCTTTTTAACTGAATTCAGTCATGCACGTGAATGTGTGTGGATACCATCTCTCTGTCTACACAGCTGCAAAGACTTCTGAATATTTTTGCAAGTTTCTATTACTTTAGTTCTCATATTCCCATTTTTCCCTGTCCTGATTCCCCCTCATAAATAGACTATAAGTCACCTGAGGATAGAGTTTTATCTTCTTACTTTATGTCTCCCCTTAACACTTAGGAAAGGGCCTAGCTCTTTTTTTATTGTCTAAACCTATAATTTCACAGATGTGAGGAACCAGAGATATCCTTCTGCCAGATACTAATATATGTCTCTAAGCATTTCATGGTACCCTAAGATGCTAAATGAGTTGTCTATGGTCACTCTGCCCTGCCACTGTCTCAGAAGCAGAATTTGAATGCAAGCCTTCCTAAATTCAAATCAAACTCTCTATCTATTATGCCATGCCATCTCCCAGGGCTTAGTCTATGATGGCTAATAATGAATGGCTTATTGCTTTTATAAAATTAATAAGCCTAAACTTCCTTCCTCTGCATGCAGAATTTATATTCTAGTGTCAGAGACAAGACCAACATCAAAACATTAATTTGTATACAGATTCCAGAGATGGCATTAAATATTTGTTATGTGAATGTGCCAGATAGACACACACACACACACACACACACACACACACACACACACACACACGTAGGTATTATAGGAGTGGAGTTCATAGATAATCAAGGAAGAGTTCTTGTAGGAGAGTGTTTGCAACTGTATCCTGAAGGCTTCAGTTTGCTAAAGGAAGGGGTGGGCATAAGTGTGGTCCTGTAGCCCATCATTGCCTCATATTTTCTCTGCCAGTTCCTCTGATTGAGGTTCCCACATCAGTCATTCCAAAGTTCTGGTCAGCATCAGCTAGGGATGGATGTCTCTGTGTTCCTGTGTACTGTACTGCTTAGGCTGATGAGTTCCAGGAAAATATCAGCATGGAGAGAACCAACAACAATGAGAACCAGTAAATTTTTCTTAGAAATCTTTGTTTACAAGGGTGGATGGGAGTTATTTCAGGAATGGTGGCTGCAGATTTAGCAATAATAAACAATGATCTGTGTACTTCTGTATCCTGGTTACTAACTGGTTCTTAATCAAAGACTTATGATAAGATCTGTGCACAGGCTAATGGCAAGTAGAGAGGACAGACAGATATAATGAGAGGAGAAAGGGAAATTCAATAGAAAGGGAGCCAGTATTGACAATCAGAAACTGGGAGAGAAGAAGAAAGACAGAAAGAATGGCACAGAGCGGACTGGACTTCGGAAAAACAGCTGAGATTGGGTTTCAGCTGATCCAGGTTCAGCAGAGCTTTGCTTTGGAAGTATCCTGTGTTATTTGGAAGTAACCCTGTGTGATTGCTCCTCCTTAGAGAGGGAAATCTAAACCGTATGTCTCTGATTCATTTACCCGAAATCAACCAGCTGGGGTCTGGTATGTTTTGGAAGCCAAAGGGCTGTTTTTATTTGGTTTGGATATTTTTGAAGCAGCTTTCCTTTGAACTAGGAAGTTACCTTCTGCCAAGAATGAACTGAACTTAAACCTGGAATGGCTTTGCATTTCATTAATAAGGAATCCAACCACTAAGTTAGAACAAATACAAATTTAAAAACACACATACCCATTCCTTTCTCAGTGCGGTGCAAGCAAAGCCATACGCATGTATACATTATCTATTTATTTATTTATCTATGACTTTGGAAGGGTGGAGGTCCTATGATTTCATTTGGTGAAGGGGAATTCTCAGTGAGGAAATTCCCTCCAGTATAACTTATGGTCTTAGACTTGGTAAGTGATGTCTAGACTTCAACTAAGAGTATTAGGGTTGCCTTAGAGCACTATGAGGGTATTTGTCCAGGGTCATAGAATTAGGATGAATATCAGATATAGAACACAACAGCAACAATGGCAACTAGCATTTATGTAGCCCTTTGAGGTTTGCAAAGTACTTTACAAATTTTATCTCATTTTATCCCTAGAACAATCCTGGGAGTACCTGGGAGGTACTATTATTATTTCCATTTTGCAGATGTCAAAACTGAGGCAGACAGAGTCACCAGAGGCCATATTGCTAGTAAGTATGTGAGGCAGGGTTTGATTCAGAGTTTTCCTGACTCCAGGGCCAGCACTCTAGACAAGATGCTTAGCTGTCTGTCTCCAAAAAGACTTGAATTTAAGATTTCTCAACAAGGAATGCTTTCTGTCCATTACCATCAAACTGTTTTTCACATAAACATATCACTAGATTACCTTTGTGCAGCTAACACTGGTCATTACAGAATGCTGTGCCTTGATAAAGGCTATCAGTAAATGAAAATATTTTTCAACTTCTTTTTTTAAACCCTTACCTTCCATTTTAGAATCAATATTAAATATGGGTTCCAAGATAGAAGAATGGTAAGGGCTAGATAATTAAGTTTAAGTGACTTATCTAGGATCACAAAACTAGTGTCTGAGAAGATTTGAACTCTAGACCTCCAATCTCCAAGCTTGGCTTCTCTAGGCACTAAGCCCCAACAGTCTTCAATTTTGGCATATTACTGGATGAGGTTCCCAATGTTTCTATAAAAGTCACATGTTTGAGAGAGGTTGCCTGGTATAATGGAAAGGCCAGATTCAGAGTGGGGAAGATCTGGATTCAAATCCTGACAACTTTTTTCCTTTCTCTGAGCCTCAGTTTTCTCCATCTATAAAATAGGAGATAATATCCCAAAATAACAATTTCAGAGGCTCAAATGAGATAATATATGCAAACTTCTTTGAAGACTTCAAAGTGCTATATAATTGTGAGCCATTTCTATCTGGTTTCCAGACCACATATTTCTCTAGAAATGTAAATGGAGATAGACTCAAACCATACATGCCTGTTTCACCCACCATGCTTATGAAGCATGGAACCACATTAGTACGATTATAGAACTAACCACCATGAGTAATTGTCTACAGGAATAAGCATTCAGAGTTCCAGTTTGGGGCCCAGGAACATATCTCCTACCCTTTCCCCTCTGTTTGCTAGGCATTGGTTAGGGGTGGGTTTGGAGGGGGTCAGGAAGAGAAAGAGGCTGCAGATGGTAGGAAGGTGGGGAAAGAGTGGTAGAGACAGGGCCATCTGTTTTAAAATGTCAAGGACTAATTGGTTCTCTATTGGTCCAATGCTAGATAGGATAGTTGATAGAGTGATGGACTTGGAGTCAAGAAGACCTGAATTCGAATTATTAGCTGTGTATGTTCCTGGGTAAGTCACTTAATTTCTATCTATCTTGGTTTCCTAATCTGTAAAGTAAAGACAATAATTATAGCATCTACCTCCTAGGGTTTAAGCATCAATGGAGACTTAAAGTCCATTGATTTGGGATTCTGTCCACCACTCTATAGTGGAAATCAGTTCAAGCTTGAATGAAGGGTGAGTTGACAAATATGGGAGAGGGAAAAAAATTCAGTATCTTCAATCTTTTCTGATTCCTCAATCTCCTTAGGGGACTTCTGGCTTCCAACAATGAGAAAGAAGACCCATGGCATTTCAATTTCCCTTCAGGTCCACAAGAAGAAAATTACTCTGAGAAGCTGACATGTAGAACTTGGATATGTCTTTATTTTTAAATTTTTTTCAGGAAGGACACAGGAGAACTTTCCCTTTGGAGTGAGATCTGGGACTCTCCCTCTAGGTTGAGCTGAGTTATCTTGCTCCCAATGGGAAAGCTCCTTTGCTTTGTATTTTCTAGTATATATTCTCATGTACACACACACACACACACACACACACACACACACACACACACACACACACTGATTTCTCATCTGCTATTGACTTAGATAAATGGGTTTCCTTATTATTTACTATGTGTATTCATTTCATGGGAAGGAAGTCAAGTCTTGGATATAGAACTTAGGGTCCTCTTTTCCCCATTTATGGATAGCAATCATGACTTAACTTGAACACTACATCCTCAAGACTAACAATATTTAAGGGAGCAGCTAGATATAGCCCTAGCCCAGCCACCTTTTCTCTGAGGAGAGAAGAATGATGTGCCTCTGTGGTCTACCTTCTGCTTTCCTTTCTGGCAGGAATTAACATGTCCCTTGATTGGGGAATGGCTGAACAAATTGTGGTATATGATGGTGATGAAATGCTATTGTACTATAAGGAATGATGAACGGCTTGATTTCTTTATGAACTGGAAAGACCTCCATGAACTGATGCAGAGTGAAATGAGCAGAACCAAGAGACCTTTGTACACAGAAACTGAAACATTGTGGAACAATCAAATGTAATCAAATTTGCTACTAGTAGCAATGCAATGATCTAGGGCAGTCTTGATGGACCTTTGAAAAAGAATGCTAGCCACATCTAGAGAAAGAACTGTGCATGTAGAAATACAGAAGAAAAACATGATTTATCACTTGTTTGTATGGGTATATGATTTAGAGTTTTGGTTCTAAAAGATTGCTCTGTTACAAAAATGACTACTATGGAAATAGGTATTAAGTGATAACACATGTATAACCCAGTGGAATTGCTCATTAGCTTCAGGAGGGGGAGGGAAGAGGGGAAGGAGAGAAAATGAATCATGTGACCATGGAAAAATATTTTAAAAACGAAAGAGCTAGAAAAAAATGAATTAAAGTAGGAGAAGAGCAAGGGGAAGAGATGATAGAGATGTATCTATTCTTTTTAAATTTAAATTTATTTATTTGCTTGTTTCACTAAAATACCCAGCTAACTCTTTGACAATGAGATATGTATTCATAAAACTATGTTTTACTTATTTCTATTTATCAGTTCTTTCTCTGGAGGTGGACATACACAAGTCACTCTTCAAACAATATTTTTGTTGTTGTATATAATGATCTCTTTGTTCTGTTCATTTCACTCTTTATAATTTCATATAGGTTTTTCTGTGTTTTTCCAAAATCAAATGTATTTATCACTTCTCATGGCACAGTAGTATTATATCACAATCATATGTTTCAACTTGTTTAGTTATTCCCCAATTGATGAACTTTCCTTCAATTTCAAGTTCTTTGTCACCACAAAGAGAGCTGCTATAAATATTTTAGAGCATTTAGTTTCTTTTCTTTTTCTCCTGATAACCATAAGAAATAAACCGAATAGTGGTGTTGTTGGGTCAAGATATACACATCTTTGAGCATAATTCCAGATTACTCTCCAAAATGTTTGGATCAGTTTACACTTCCACCAACAGTGTATTAGTGTCCCCCCTTTTCCACATCTCTTCAAACATTTATCATTTTGCTCTTTTATCATTGTTGTAAAGCTGATAGGTATGAGATGATATTTCAGGGTTGTTTTGATTTGCATTTCTTTAATCAATAATTATTTAGAGCAATATTTAATATGACTTTTATTTCTTCATCCAAAAATTGTCCATTCATATCTTTTGACCCTTTATCAATTGGGCAATGACTTCTATTTCTTATATATTTGACAAAGTTATCTATATATTTTAGATATGAGACCCCTATCAGAGAAAGTCTTGAAAATTTTTCCTAATTTACTGCTTTCTCTCTTATCTTGACTACATTAATTTTTATTTGTATAAAAACTTTTCATCTTAGTGTATTCAAATTATCCATTATATATCTCACAATGCTTTCTCTCTCTTATTTATTCACAATTTTTTTCCTATCCATAAATCTGATAGATATGTTCCCTGTTCCTTTATTTTGCTTATATCTCCCTTTATGTCTAGGTCATATATCCATTTTGATCTTATCTTGGTAAATGGTATAAGATATTGGTCTATATATAATTTCTGCCAGACTATCTTTCAATTTTCCCAATAATTTTTACCAAATAATGAATTCTAAAGTCTTTACTTCAGTCAAATACAAGGTAACTATAATCTTTTACAATTGTTTGTTTTATAGATGTTCTATTTCTTAGCCAGTACCAGACAGTTTTGATAATTACTGCTTTATAATATAGCTTACCATCTGATACTGCTTAACCTCCTTCCTTTACATTTTCATTAATTCCTTTGATATTCTTGATCTTTTGTTTTTCCAATGAATTTTGCTATTGTTTTTTCTAGTTCAATAAAGTATTTTTAAAATTTTATTAGAATAGCATTGAATAGGGGCAGTTGGGTAGCTCAGTGGAGTGAGAGTCAGGCCTAGAGACAGGAGGTCCTAGGTTCAAACCCAGCCTCAGCCACTTCCCAGCTGTGTGACCCTGGGCAAGTCACTTGACCCCCATTGCCTACCCTTACCACTCTTCCACCTATGAGACAATACACTGAAGTACAAGGGTTTAAAAAAAAAAAGAATAGCATTGAATAAGTAGATTAGTTTAGGTAGGATTTTTAAAATTATTTTGGCTCTGCACACCCAACAACAGTGAATATTCTCCAATTATTTAAATCTGACCTTATTTGTATAAAAACGTTTTCTAATTGAGTTCATGTAGTTTCTGAGTTTGTTTTGTCAGATATATTTCTAGGTATTTTATTCTATCTATTGTTATTTAAATGGGTTATATCTTATTATTTCTTCTTGCAACACATTGTTGGTGATATATAGAAATGCTGATGATTTATGTGGGCTTATTTTATATCCTGCTACTTTGCTAAAATTATTGATAATTTATTTAGTCTATTCTTGCCTCCCATCCAGCCACATATGACATTCCTGTGCTATATGTGGTGGAAAGATTTGCTACATAAGGATAAAATGAGATAATATTTGTAAAGCATTTTGCAAACTTTAAAATGCTCTATAAATGCTAGATATCATCATTTTAATCATTACCATCATCATCATTAATTTTCAGAATTGGGAAGAGAGGAGACAATAGAATGAAGGACCAAACAGGAGGAAGACCATGATGAAAGCACATTTGGAAAGAATACTGAGAAAGAAAATTCTGTTAAAGATGGTATTAGGAAAGGTCGCCCAACTCTTCCACATAAACTCCTGCACAGTGAAAAGAATCCCAGAAAGACTAATGGTAAATATAAAAAGAAGCATAAGTCCTACCATCCAGTCCAGAACAACACAAAAGGCAACCAAAAGAGGGTGCAGTCTGATGTAGTGTTGACCTAGTGAATACAGGACTAATTCAGGTAACCTTGGAAACAACTAGGATCTAGGAGAGAAATGAGTGTGAACATCAATGACTTAGCTGGAATGGAGGCAAAAAGAGGAAGAGAGTCAGTGTAAACTCCTTCAAAGGGATTGAAAGTCATACAGTGCTCTGAGTAGAGGTTTTACAAGTCAATATCAGATTCTAGTCTCAACTTGTCAGGACAGAACCAGTTCTGATCACATACTATCCTGGGAGATAAGGTGCCAGGATGTACTACTTATAGCTACATTAGGAGGCAAGGTTAGTTCTGAGATATCAGCTCAAATAGACCTGTGATGAACATGATCTCCAACTTTGTACAAGAGCTTCTAGAAGGGGCCAGAGTAGAAAATGGATCCAACTCCTTAACTGAGGATTTCTCAAAGAAAGACTAGCTGAGTTCTGAACCTACAGTGGACAATAAGAAGACCAAGATAGGAGGCAAAAACTGAGGAAGAGAGTGAAGACTAATACCACTACCCTCCTTTCTCCATCACCAGTGACACATCCAGATCAACAGTACAACAGCAACATCCAGACTGCAGAGGGTAGAGTACAAGGTCAGACAGAGCTTGCCTAATCCATCAAAGAATGATGAAGATGGTTCTTCTAAGGCACATGAGCAACAGAGCACTAGACATTTTTTCTGATCCCCCTGACTTCTAAAACTTCTCCAAAACAGAAATCATGCACCAAAGAGTACTGGAGATGACTGGTTTAAGCACAGAATCCCAAATAAAGAGACTAAAAATGAGTAAACAGAAAAAAACACTGAACATACCTAAGAAATACTTTAGGTTAAGAAATGTGTAAGAATTAAATATCAGAGAAGAGAATATCAATATCTATAAAAATGGAGTTTCAGAGGGGGAAATGGTCATAAGTACTAAAAGAGCATATAAAAAAATGTGCAAGGGATTAAAAAGATGAAATGGGAGGAAAATTGATAGGAGAATAAATAACTTACAACAGAAGAAAGAAAATTTTGTTCAAGAGATAGAATCCTTGAAAAATAGAATGGGAACAAACAGAATTCAATGACTCCGAGAGATATCAACAAATATATTTTTTAATGTTTTAAACCCTTTCTTTCTGTCTTAGGATTAATACTAAGTATTGGTTCCAAGGCAGAAGAACTGTAAAGGCTAGGCAATGGGGAGTTAAATGACTTGCCGAGGGCCACCCAGCTGGAAAGTGAATGAATCCAGATTTGAACCCAGGACCTCCCATCTCTAGCCCTGACTTTCAATCCACTGAGCCATCTACCTGCCCCCAATATCAACAAATATTAAAACAAACTCTAAATATGGAGGGAAGGGGGAGAAGGTATAAGGTGCTTAATACCAAAACCAAATGCTCTGCAAAATAGGTTGTGGAAAAAAATTTAAGGATAATTAAATTCCCTGAATATCATAACCAAACAAAAATCTAGATACTATATTTTAAGAAGTCATAAAAACTGTCCAGATCTATTTGAACCTGAAGGCATAGTAAAAATAGAAAGAATCCCCATATCATTTTCTGAAAGCAATTCCGTACTGAAAATACCCAGAAATGCCACAGGCAAAATCTAGAAAGAAGAGAGGAGAGTTCACTATCATCATGCCATGAGCATCTCTTTTCTGATCTTCATTAGAGTCCTTCTTGATCTCCACTCCCCAGCAAGAGCAGGAGAGAAAGACCTGAGTTCCATATCCTCATGCCCCAGGCATCTCGTGCCTGATTTCCAGCTCCTGAGAAAAGAGGAAAAACACAGTTCCGTCATATCAGTTTCTTGCTACTGAAGTGAGAGGAAACGGTGCCATTCTGTTTACATCATTATCTCCTGTCTTGGGGAAAGGAGAGTGTCACTATTCCTTATGCTCCAAGTTCTTTCTTCCTCACCCAAACTGTTTAAGACATCAAAACAATTCCCTCCAGAGGTCATAATACTATTGATTTAGAATAGCTAGATTTCCACTTGATGATTAACAAACTCACTTTCTGGTCATACCCTCCTCATCTCAGTGATTCTGAAATTCTGAAGGTCATTCTCCAAAACTCATTTCTATCCCCCACTGCCCAATTTCTTATTCCCATCTCTGCCTCACCTCAAAGTCCCAAATCAAAGCTACCTATTCTCTTCATTGTGCCTTCTGGAATACCTGTTCCATAGACAAGAAACTTGCTTCCATCTTCCACCTTTTATTTTCCCACTCTTTTCACCTTCTGTCCCTTCTGATGACATAGCCTCCCTTGCCGCGCTTTCCAGCATTGGCTACACTTTAACACATTCCTCTTGATTCACTTATTTGGGGAAGGGGAATTGGAATACTCTTTGCTCCCCATCACTACTTCCAGGTTTTCCCCATACCACAGTGACTCATAAATCTCTTCTCCTTTGAGGTTCACTCAGTCTACATTGACCACTCAATAAAAATGCTGATAACCATTGTCTACAGACCTCCAGGACACTTTCCTGCCTTCCTCAATGAATTCAGTATCTGGCTTAGAATCTTTCTCTAGACTCCGTCTTCTGCCACCCACCTAAGGGATTTCAACACACATTTCTCTACTCCTTCAAACCTCCCAAGTCATCAGCTTACTAATTTTCCAACACTCAGCCCCTTCTCCACTCAATAAATGCTCTCCTTATACTTTAATCACCTCCCCATCCTCTATGATCCAGTAACCCTGGCCTCTGTATTGCTCTTCACACATGATACTCTATCTCCTGGTTGTATATTCCTGAAATGCCTTTCCTCCTCCATTCTGATTCTTTGGCTTCCTTCAAGTCTCAGCTCAAATCTGACCTTCCACAAGAAGCTTTTCCCAGTCCTCCTTCATGGTAGTGTCTTCCCTTTGATATCACTCTCAAATTTACCATATATATGCATGCATACACACATAAACATATATATATATGTATGCATACCTATACACACACATGTAAACCCACACACACACAAATATATGGTGTACATACTTGTTAACATGTCTCACTTATTAGAATGTGAGCTACTTGAGGACAGGGACTGTTTCTGCCTTTTTTTCTAGCTTTAGTGCTTAGTACAGTGCCCCACACAGAGAGTAGCTCCAGAGAATACAGGATAGATATATCATTTTACATTCTTTTTATATATTGTAATATTGATGTTTATTAATATCTATTAAGTTCATAATTTTAAAAAATTTAATTAAAATTTTTAAAAATAAATTTATAAAAAATTTTTAGAAAGGTGGATTTATCCTGCTCTTGGTCCACATTTTGATGCATGGTAGTTGCAAAGCTTCAACACTAAAGCAGAGCACACTGGGATGATTGAATTTCCTGCTTCAAACCGGGGGTTGCCAAACTATGACCACACTATCCCAAGAGGCTAAATGCAGTCCACCATCTACTTTTGTATGGATGACTCTGGAAATTAGGAATGGCTGATTTACATTTTTTAAAAATGTTTTATTTTATTTTTTAAATTCTTATCTTCTGTCATAGAATCAATACTATGAATCAACACTAGGCAATGGGGTTGAAGTGACTTGCTCAGGATCACACAGCTAGGAAGTGTCTGAGGTCAAAAATGAACCCAGGACCTTCTGTCTCTAGGCTTGGCTCTCATTCCACCAAACCATCTAGCTGCCCCCTTAAAGAAGTGTTTTATTGTATTTTTAAAGGTAAAAACCATACTTAGCTCATGATTGTACAAAAATAGGCTTCTGGGATGACTTTAATTTGCTGGCCCCTGTTTTAGACATGCATCTTGGACCTGGACCCTGGTTTCATTGATGCAGGGAAGGAATTCTCAGAGAGGGGAACCTGGATTTTATACTTCTACTAATTCAGTCTACGATAGAATTCTCCTAAATTCCCAGTCAAATACGTCATTGTGTCATGGCAGTGGGCATGGGTTCTTCAAGGTGATATCAGCAGAGTCCCGCTTTCATGGGTCCTACTAGTCTAGAAAGACTTCATTCAAGAACATGTCCAGTGACAAGCTTGATGTCTGCCATTTAAAGACCAGCCCAGCAGTTGGGAGAATTTCATCTTCAGAAGCTTGGCTACCAGGGGATGAATTATTTTGGCCACAATAACTTGGCAAACTGTCAATTAATGTGTGAAGGAGGTTGCAATAACATTCATGGGGAGAATACCCACCCAAATATAAGTACATATTCCTTAATTCCATTAAGAAAAATCAGTTTATATTTTTGCAGGCTTCTATGTACTTTTGTTGATCGATTGACCCCCACTGTCTTTTTTATGTAAACTACTATTAAACCAGATTTCTCTCAGGCTGCACTTGTGATGTTGGTATTGCAAATATCATCACCATTTTACCAATGAGGCAACTTGGGCTGGGATAGGTGCTAACTTGTCTGTGGTAAGTACATGTCAGAAATGGGATTTGAAACCAGCTCTTCCAAAGTTTCATGCTCTATCTACCATGACAATAAGCCACTGCCACCTTTTTTTTTCCCTTTAGGGCTTGAATCTCACTGCTTCTTAGTAACCAGGTCTAAAAGGAAAATACCTATGAATACACCTTCCCACTTCCTGATTTCTCCAAATGAGATGATTCATAAACCACCCCATTTCCTGATTTTTCTAACAGCATACCCTACTCTCTTCCTGTCCCAATAAGTAGATATAACTTTTAAAATTATTAAATTTATTAAAAATTTAATTTGAAAAAATTAAAAATTTAATAAAAGTCTTAGAAGATGTAGAGAAATACAAATACAAATAAATGAAACTTCTGTACAGAATTTAGGAATTTCAAAAAGATATATGATCTTCATCACAGAAATAATGATAAATCAGTAATAGCTTACTCATATATACCCTTTAAGGTTTGCAAAGATATATCTATATCTATCTATATACATATATGCATATGTATATATATCATCTCATTTCACAACAACCCCCATGAGGTAAGTGATATTATTATTCACATTTTATGTATGAAGAAATTGAGGATCAAGGAAATAAATAACAGTAAATGTCTGAGTCAGAATTCTGATTCAAAAACCCACATCCTATCCATTATTCCAGGCTTCCTTACAGGCATTTGATAATCATATCTTCTGGTCTTTCTGCTAAATTAAATGGGCTCTTCATCCTCTGATCTATAGACTTTATACTCTAATATGGTTACTACATTAGAATGTGTATTTTATTTTTCTCTGGATAAGTTATGTGTGCTTATGCATAATAAGTAGGTCTAGAGAAGCTTTATAAACATATAGACCATGGGTCATAATATAATGAAGAACTATCTCCAGGATCCAACCTATCCCTCTTTAGGAGAATCCCTAGGGCAGCCAAGTAGTCCAGTAGATAGAATAACAGACCTGGAGTCAGGAAGACTGATCCTCCTGAGTTCAAATCTAGTCTTGGATATTTACTAGCTGTAAGATCCTGGGCAAGTCACTTAACCTAATGTGCCACAATTCATCATCTATAAAATGAGCTGGAGGAGGAATGGCAAACCAGTCCAGTATCTTTGCCAAGGAAACCCCAAATGGGATTATGAAGAGTTTGGCATGACTAAAATGATTAAAGAGCAGCAGGGATCCCTACTTTGAAAGGACTAGGAGAAAGACACATGTGTCTGGATACTCTTCTCTAGTCTCTGAAAGTGGATGGGAAATCTATCTATTTCCCTAAATATTACTGGTCTAGGGGCATAATTTTTTTTAGGTTCACAACAAAAAGCTTCTTCCTTGGTCACTAGTCTTGAAGTCACTAACCCTGAATTTCTATCTACTGACCCTATCCTTCTCAACTAAAAGCTAATTACACAACAGACTATCACAAATAGTGAATAGTGAGTAAAGACATTTTACAGAAGCAAAATTGGAATTTTACAGATGAGAATATGCAAATATAAGTAAGTTTTTATAATAGGAAGGAGTTAAGATTCCAATGAGAACAAAGAGAGCCTCAAAGGGGAAAGTTTTTCTCTGAGGCCTCTAAGGAAGCAAGTTGGAAATGAAAGGCAAGTGGAAGAGTTGTCTTCTCCTTTTTGTCTGCAGCTTCTAAAATCTCTCTCCTCTTTATAGTCAGTCTTGAACAAAATTTGCAATCATGCCTCTATATTTGAAACAATATGTTTCCTCCCAAAAAGTCCATTACCAATACCACTTCTCATATGGGTATAATACATCATGTCAGCCTTCTCTCTACTACTTAGGAGTCACACAAAAGCAAATGTCCTAGACTTGGCTGAAAATCTGGATTGTAGGTACTTTATTTCCTCTACTAGAAAGTAAGTTTATTGAAGTCAGGCAAGCTATATTATACATCCTTGTGATACTACCAGAGCATAACATAGGATCACATACACAGGAGCAAAACCATTTTTTTAGATCATATACTTTCTCTTTGTAGTACTCGTGGATTTACCAGGATGACCAAGAATGTTCTCACAGAATTTAGTGGTGGAGGAGACCCTATTAGAAACCCATTAGATATAGGTTCATCTCATTTCTTTTTGAAGACCTTCTATGAAAAAGATCTCATCATCTCTACCAGCAACTTGTTCCACCTCCCACTAGCTCTAATGATTAGAAAGTTTTACCTTAGGCTTAATACCCTTAAAATTTTTTTTAAAGTTTACAAATTTAATTTTAATAAATATTAGTCTTGAATAACAGTAAGCTGAAAATACATTAATTAAAATGCTCATTTAATTTTCTTCTTTACAATTTCCCATTCATTGTTCTTAGTCCTATTCTCTGGAGCCAAGCAAAGCCTAATGATCCTTCAAAAATTTAAAGATGCTCCCTAGCAAAGATTCTGTCTGTCTGCTCACAGAAGGGGTTTCTGTCAGTTAGGTAGCACTATGGTTAGAACACCAGGCTTTGAGTTAGGAAGACCTGAATTCAAAACTGCCTCAGACACTTATTAGCTATGTGACCCAGGGCAAGTCGTTTAATCTCTATTTGCCTCAGTTACCTCAATTATAAAAATGGGAATAATGACAGCATTTACTCTCCTGGGTTGTTATGAGTGTCAAATGAGATGATTCTTGTGAAGTGGTTAGCATAATGCAATAAATCTTGTTTCCTTCCTTCTTTTCTTCCTCCCTCCCTCCCTCCCTTCCTTCCTCCTTTCTGTCCTTTCTTTTTTTAGAATTCCCTTGCCTGCCCCACCTCTTCAAATCTCACACAAATACTACTCATCCTCTCTCCTCTGTTCATAGTTGCTACTGGTTACTGTTTCTTCCACCCCCTTCATAAAACAATGTTAAAGTAGACCAAAGGAAACTCAGGGTACTACAACTCTCTGAAGATACTCCCAAGTGTTGTAACCCACTGGTTATAAAATAGTGGGTCAGAAAATGGTACCTTGGAAGCCCAAGTCATATGTTTGCCCTCCATTCATGAAGGCCAATTAGCTTTATCCTATTCTGTGACTTCAGACTGAAATGCTAACCCCAGCTATCAATTCCAACAAAGCACACTTTTGATCACTGGGGGAATGGGTGATTAAGGGGTTGCCCTGAGCAACCTAATCTCTCCGCAGAGGATGCTTTATCCAAGGTCCTCTCAGTGATGGATGGTTGCTGGTGATTATACTTTTACTCTCTTGAGTGTGTCACACTAATTTGCACTTACTTTTGCATGCTATTCCTTTATAAACATTCTCAAGACCATTCATCGCTTTGGACTGATCTATCAGATTGTGAGATTATTCAAAAGCAGGGACTGATTTTTCCATTTCCTTTGTCTCACTAAAATATCCAAGGGTTCAACATAGGTCTCTTCATACATTAGATGCTGTCTATGAATGCTATTGATCTGACTATTAACACTTGTGGGACCTATGATTTACTCAGCAGCTGAATCATGTTGTTGATAACAAGAATTACTATTAATATCATAATTATTATAGTCAGCAGCTGAGTCATCGATGCCGATAATAATTATTACTAATATAATAATTATTGTAATTACTCACTTTAATGTTTGTGGATCACTTTACCTATGTTATCTTTTTTTTAAACTCTTACCTTCAGAATATCATATATCAGAAAGAGAGACAAGGGCTAGGCATTTGGGATTAAGTAATTTGTCCAGGGTCACACAGCTTGGAAGTGTCTGATTTAAATTTTGACTCCAGACCTGGTTCTTTATCTGAATCACTTAGCTGTCCCTTTACTTATATTATCTTATATGATCCTCTAAACAACCCTATGAAATAAACTTATTATTGTCCCCATTTTGTAAATGAGGAAACTGGCGTTCAGGGTGATTAAATGACTTGGGAGAAACTGAGAAATGGGGAAACTGGCAAGGGTACAACTCCAGAACCACTAGTCTAGACTCTCAATCCCATATTTACATGTATTTGGATAAACTGTGCATCTTTCTAAATACTAAGAAAAATTCCTGTAGGTTTACCCATCTATGTAAATCAGTATGCAGATGGCTACATAGTCACACTCAGGTGTTCTGTAGACATTCATTACTGTTAACACACACAGGGAGAAGATGAATGACTGATGGGGAAATGGATTCCTCTGACCTCTGCCTTGGCTGGATGACTCAAGGGGAGAGGCATGGAGCAGTTGACTCAACAGCTTCCAAAAGCAGCTGCAACACTTCCCAATACCGTCTTCCTGCCAATCTTCTCTTCCCTAGGGACAGAAGGGGGAAACCCAGCATTAAAAGATCTGTCATCAGTAAGCCCCAGTACATACATTTTTATAATTGATTACTCGACTCTGCCTTAGAAAAAGAAAAGGTTACCCCTGCTATTGAATGACCCACACAAGCCAGAATGGGGACTCAGAAAGGTGACACAGTGAAGCTCTCTTTCATAAATTGATTAATTAATTCAGTATGTGTGCATTATATGGGTAAAATCTCATTCAGTACTATACCATTTGTACTTTGCAATATTTGGACAGGGAGGAAACAAGCGTTTATTAAGCACCTACTGTGTTCCAGGCATTGTGCTGAGCACTTTACAAATATTATCTCATTTGATCCTTTCAACAACCCTGGAAGGTAGGTGCTATTATTATTTACATTTTTACAGTTGAGGAAACTGAAGCAAACAAAGGTTAAGTGACTTGTCCAAGGTCACAAAACTAAGTATCTTAGGTTAGATTTGATTAGTTTTTTTTCCTTACTCTAGACCTAGCTAAGGGACTGTACCACCATACTCTTTCTGCCATTTGCTTGTTTATATCTTTTGGGGTCTCTTCTAGTCTTTGGGCTTTAGTTTCCTAAACTGAAAAATGAAGAAGCCATAGAATCTAAAGTTGGAAGGACATTTATCTGATTAGTTTTTCTTGACTTATAGGTGAGAAGACTAAGGCAGAGAAACTTCAAATGATTTTCCCATGATGACATAGGTGGTGAGTGAACATAAGACACTTAGTTGGAGTTTGAAGCTAGTGCCTCTGATTCTGAATTCAATGTCTTTTCCATTATACCATCTATAGATTGGGCTGGGTGAAAGTTAAGGTCCCTTTTATCTACAAGATTCTGTAGTACTTCCAGTATCTGTGATTTTATCCATTTCTTCCACCACTACAGAATACAACCTTTATCACCTACTGTTGTTGTTCAGTCAAGTCCAACTGATGCCTCTCTAGCATTGGCTGTCTTTGATCCTCTTCTTTCTCCCAATTCTCTTTCAGTGATTATGTCAGCTTTTATGAGTTGAATTTTCATCTCTATACAGATAACTATCAAGTTTGTATTTTTGTTGTTGTTGTTGAATCATTTCAGCCATGTCCAGCTCTCTGTGACCTCATTTGGGTCTTCTTGGCAAAGATACTGGAGTGGTTTGCCATTTTCTTCTTCAGCTCATTTTACAGATGAAGAAACTGAGACAGATAGAAGTTAAGTGATTTTCATAATGTCATATAACTAGTCAAGTGTCTGAGGTCAGATTTGAACTCAGGAAAACAAGCCTTCCTGATTCTAGGTGGCATGGGCATCGTATCCCCCAAACCCAGGCAAACTGTAAGCAGGGACATTCCTTTGCTCCCTTCTGTAGTTGTGACTCCTAACCCAATAACATCCAATAACTTCTATAAGACCCTGAGATTATTATTGTCCTTGGATCTTCCTTTAGATTTGAGATGGACATAGAGATGCACCTCCAGGCTACACCTCAATACTATCAGGCTATATCTCAGACATCCATCTGTCCCCTAAACTATGAGGCAGACCACTAGGCAGACCTGGTCAGATGACCAGACCCCCCCTCCCCCACTGAATGCCCGAGTGTTTATCACACTAGAGTCATGTCTTCACCGTGGCACAGAGTCACATCTATCTCCACTGTTGTAAAGAGTATAAAATCCCCAGAATTGATGTAGTCTGGGGGGACAGCTTTTCCATCCATGCTGTCCTCCTAAGGAATGGCTCCCCATCTTGCTATCCTCCTCACCATTCTCAACATTAATTTCTAAATTAATACATTTCTCTTTTTTATTTTTAAGCTAAGTTTTGGAGTCTTGCATTCTTGCAAAAGGTACCCTTCCTCAAGCCTGGGGGATACCTCAAGCCACCCACAACATAGGCTTGGTACTCTATAACCTATAACCTACTAGATAGCCTTCAAGGGGTTCTGTAGCTGGGAAAAAACATTCAGCAGGCAAATTCATTCATTTATTCATTCTTTCTTTCATTAAGTAGCCATTAAGTGCCTGCTACTCACCAGAAGGCTGATGAGGTCTCCAGGTAGAGCAGATTGTTAAATTTTCATTGTGAGTATTCACACATCAGAAACTGACCAGTGCTACAAATCAGAAATTTATTTATTATATTGTCGATTGCTTACATTCAAGAGAATGATGGAGGAAATGCTGACATTGCCGACTAAACTTAAAAGTGTATCTTCTGTGTGTGTGTGTGTGTGTGTAGATACAATTTTCATTAAGGCCTGATCTCTGTCAGCTGAGAACACCTCCACTGAAACAATCAATCAGAGTTGGATAAATAAGTCTTATATATCTCTATTAAATCAATCAACCAAAGGCTTTTGACTAGGTACTTTTGTAATTTAAAAAATAATTAAATCCTTGATCATTGTAAGAGTCCTTGAAAGTCATTGTATGAAATGGAATGAAAATGCACAGATTCAGGTTGTTTAGGGAGACATTTTTGAGTGGTTAGTGTGAAGGAATATGATGGTCATGTCCTAGGGGCCTTAGAGAAAATAGAAAGCAAGTAACTCAGAATGTAGAGTGCCTGAAGAATAATTCCAGTCAAGTCCTAGAGAAGGAACTTTGGGGAGTGAGAGGAAGAACTCTGGCCTTGGTTTTGGTTTCCATCCCTCCTATACGCTTCCTCTTTGGCCTAAGGAGGACCTTGTGAATTTTGAAGGGTCTGGAGGAGTCTAGACTTTCCCATCAGAAATCTCTTGGATGACTCCAAAATCAGTGCTCTTTCCATTAAATCAATATTTGAGTGCAATAAGGAAATTAATTAGTAATTGATGAGAAGAAGTCTGGGGGGAGTTGATAGAGAATTGGCCTCATTATCAGGAATGCCTGTTTTGAACTCAAGTATATATAAAATGAATAAAAGGTAGGTAAGGAGAGGAGTTTATATTTGGAGGGAAGGAAAACTTTAATCTCTATTGGTAAAGAAAGTTCCCTACCAAGTGAAATCACAGGTATGATTTTTATTTTAAAGCAAATGAAACTGCAGAGGAAGTGTCTTAGATATTTAAGGAAACAAATTCGATTCCAAGATTTTAGATGCCTACCCCAAGTTCTTAAAAGGAAATTGATCATTCTTATCTAGTCATATATTTATTAAAGCAGGAAGGCTAGGGGATATAGTGCATAAAGCCCTGGGACTGGAGTCAGAAAACCTGAGTTCAAATCTGACCTCAGACAGTTATTGAGTATGAGACCTTGGGCAAGCCACTTAATCCATGACTCAGTTTCCTCAAGTATAAAATGGAGATAGTAATAACATCTGCCTCCCACAGTCACTATGAGGATCAAATGAGATAAAGCTTTATAAAGCAAATTTATAAAGCTCTTTGCACAGTACCTGGCTTTAAAAATGCTAGCTGTTATTATTTTTGTTGTTGCTATTATTATTTTCCCCAAGCCTAATACTATGCATAATAATACTATGCATGATTCTTGGGAGTCCACACCAAATTGAGTTCCAATATGATTATAGCATAATCCCTGGAAAGGGGTAAGGAAGGATGACCTCTGTATTCTCAACCTGATTGAATAATGGAGTGAGAAGAAAGTAGAAGGGAGGAGAGGAGAGGAGAGGAGAGGAGCGGAGAGGAGAGAGGAAAGGAAAAAATAAGTTCCTATGAGGGTCCGTTCTTGGTAACACTCAGCTAGTCCACTTTGAATTCATGTGTATCCTTAAAAGGCAAAAAAATTGTGGCTTTATTAATATTCTAAAATTTGGACCCATTTAGTCTGGGCTGTTCCCAACCTGGACTGAATTACTGAGGTTTTAATGTGTTATCAGATCATCATATTGGCAATGCCTGGAAACATGAATAATCCAAAACAGTTTTAAGGAAAGCTCTTTAATTCTGTTGGGTTGTGAATAAGATTTCCCTGGCCCTCCACTAGAAGCTGAGGGAACTGGAGTGATTAGAATATTTGCCTGTTCTCTGGCCAAATCTGGTGTTAAAAGCGAAGGCACTAAAATGGGGCATCCTCTCCCCATTTCTTTGATGAAATGCCAAAGTGGAAGTGAATAGGACCATGTCCAGAGAACTTCCTATCTGGGCCAAAGAAGTTTCCTCAGAGTTCCCCACATACACCCTCACCCCCATGTTCTCTGATTATATTTGGAACAGACTCAACTTCTTGAGAATTCCCCAGTACCCTCTTTTGTCATTGAATTTCATCATCTGCCTGAAAAATTAAGAGATTATTTCCCTGAAAGCTTGTAACAACTTGTAGAAACTTGTTAGCAAATAATGATGGGACCAAGGAAGTTTGGAATCTTCTGGGAATGATGGAGAGGGTATGGGGCATTTTTTTTCTTTTGCATTTCTCCATACTTGTAGGGAGCTTCGGTGACCTGAGTGATTCTGCCCTGAGGCTTGAAATTGTGGGACCCAGACCTGAGAACATTATTCTCCATTCCCCAACCCTTGCTAGCTATCATGGTGTGAAGTTCTGTGAGTTTTTTAGAAAGCTAAAAACCCCATCAACTCGCCTTTGACTGCCCCAACCCTTGAGTGAACTGGAGAGCTCTCCTAAGGATGGCTTCAATAGAGGGCCAAAGAGATACCTTAAGCCAAGATTTGGGGGAAGGTGGGTAGGGGCAGATTAGAGACTTAACAGAGCCCTCAAACACCCAATTGAAGGAACCAAAAAGTTTCTCAAGCTGGCTAGCTGTCAAAATCTGCTGTATGCTTTGCCAGTATTGGTGTTAGGTGTTACTACAGCAGATATTCTCCAGTGTCACACTCATACATCCCTCTCTTGGAATTCTAAAGGGCTTCAGCCACACCCACCTACCCAGAGGACTAATTGTAGTATTTTAGTCCAAGGTTCAGCACTTTTCAACTACTCTGGGGAAATGGCACCCTTCTTTGCCCCTAGCAGCCCATCCCAGAGGACAGCGACTCCCATAGACCTACCCAACAGGTTTTAAGTGGTAGTTTCTTTACAGGAAGGATCTAAAAGCTAATTAACAAGTATTTATTAAGTGCCTACTATGTGCCACGTATTGCACATAGCACTAGGAATACAAAGGCAAATCGAAACAATACTTGTCTTTGGGGAGCTTACAATTTGGTTGACAACATAATAAAACAACATAATAATAGCTAGCAGCCACTTTGACTTTAAAATTTGCAAAGTACTTTATATGTATTTTTTAAAATTTGATCCTTACAAGAAACCTGTGATGTAGGCGCAATTATCCTGATAGGCAGAGGTTAAGTGACTTGCTCAGGGTCTTACAGATAGTAAGTATCTGGGGCAGGATCTGGTTTTCATGAGTCAGAGTCCAACACAGGTGGTAAAGTGATGACAGTGCATGGTGGTGGTAAAATGCAGGTGTCTTGGTAACTAGTTGAAATGTGATATAAAAGAATGTTTTCTCTCTCTCATTCAGAGTGATGGCAAATCTGAGTGACTAGGAATGATGGAACTCTTGACAAGAATAGGACATTTCAGAAAAGTGATGGTTTGGGGGCAAAGATGATCTGTTCTAATTTGATCATTTTGAATTTGAGGTGTTTAATGGACATTCAGGGACAGCTAGTTGGTACAGTGGATAGAGTGATCCTGGAGTTAGAAAGTCTCATCTTCAGTATTAAAATTTTGCCTCAAACACTTACTAGTTGTGTGTCTCTGGACAAGTCATTTAACCCTATTTGCCTCAGTTTCCTCATCTGCAAAATGAACTAGACAAGGAAATTTTTATTAATTTTTATTAACTAGTTTCTTTGTCAAGAAAACCCCAACTAGGGCCATGAAGAGTTGGCTACAACTGAACAATTGGACATTCAGTTCAAAATGTCCAAGTAGCCAGTTAGTGAAGTGGAACTGAAGCTCAGAAAAGAGACTATGGCTGAATATATGACTTGGGAGTCATCTGCAAAGATATGATAATTAAGCCATGGGAGTTGAAGATATTACTAAGAGATAATGTAGCAGGGAACAGAAGATAGCCCAGGACAGAGATTTTGGCACACCCACAATAAAGAGCATGATATAGACAATAATAAAATAAAATAGACTAAGAAGAAGCATTCAGACCTATACAGAAAGGCGGAAAAGAAGAAGGGGGCAGCTCTGATCATTGTCTTCCTTCAAACCTCATCTTTCTCGACCTCTCTGTAGCTTTTGATCCCATCAATCACCCTCAACTTCTTGATCTCTCATCTAAATTTTCATGATATTGCATTCTCCTGGTTCTCTTCCTTATTTATCTTACTGCTCCTTCTCAGTCTCCTTTGCTGAATTTTCATTTCCATGTCTTATCTGCTAATTATGGATGTCTCATAAGGCTCCGTTCAAGACCCTATTCTCTTCTCCCTCTATACTCTGTTGTTTAGTGATCTTACCAGCTCCTCTGATTTCAATGGTCATAGCTATGCAAATGATTCTCAAATCTATTCATTTAGCTATAATTTCTCTCCTGGCTTCCAGTTTCCCATCTCCAATTACCTATGGGACATCTTGAACTGGCTCTCTTATAGATATCTTAAACTAAACATGCACAGAACTGAATTTATTATTAATCTCCTCCCAACCTCTCCCTTCTTCCCAATAAGTTAGTTATTACTATCAAGGGCACTACTATCTTATCTTACAAACTGGGGGGCAGCAGGAACTCCTCACTGTCTTTCACTCTGCTACTCCATATCCAATCAATTGTCATGCCCTGGCATTTCTACCTTATTAACATCTCTTATGTTCATCTCCTTTTCTCCTTGTCCATGGGCATCACCTTGGGACAGGCTCCCACACCTAGATTATTGCAATGACTTCCTGTCTAGTGTTATATTCACATCCTGGGAAATGATGGATGCCATCTTTGAATGACAAGGGAGGCAGTTGGAAGGCATAGAATGTTCCCAGATGCCATGAGCCAGGGGCAAATGTTGGTTGGCCTGGCAGTATAAATTCCCCTGATAGCCACTTGAAGGGGTCTTTGGTCTTTTGGGCTTTGGGCTTTGGGTGGTGAAGGGAGGCTGGGAGGTCTATGAAGAAGAGGGTAGGAAGAATCTGAATAGTTCCCTGAAGACTGTGAGAGTTAGTGCATCACCAAAAACTGATAGTGAAAAACTGAGAGAATAACATCACCAATACAGCTGCATCAACAGCAGTCCTATTCTCTGGTTTGGCTCTGGCCAGGCTGGGCAACTGTTAGAGAAAAGGGAAGTTATAACAACTATCAAGGGTGATCAGGGTTGATGTTCCTCATCATCTACAACTAGGGAAAATACCTAGATACATTCACATCACTGTACACCTATATCTCCCTAGGCCCCCTTTTTTTTTATAACACTAGTCTCCTTCCCTAAATCTCTTCTCACTCCAGCCCATCCTCCTCTTTAGTTGTCAAATTGATCATCCTTAAACTTAGATCTGGTCATGTCACACCTACAGGATGAACTAGAAAATCCTCTAACTTTTTTTTTTATTAATTTTCTATTTTTAGAAAAATTTTCCATGGTTACATAATTCATGTTTTTACTTTACCCTTCACCCCCTCAAACTCTACCCCCATCCATAGCTAACTCACATTTCCACTGGTTTTAACATGTGTGGTCAGTTTTTACATATTATTTATTGATAGTTACATTGGTGTGGTCCTTTAGGATCTTCATCTCCAATCATGTCCTCATCAACCCAAGTGTTCAAGCAGTTGTTTTTCTTCTGTGTTTCCTCTCCTGTAGTTTTTCCTCTGAATGTGGGTAGCGTTCTTTTCCATAAATCCCTCAGAATTGTCTTGGGTCATTGCATTGCTGCCAGTACAGACATCCATTACATTCGATTTTACCACAGTGTATCAGTCTCTGTGTACAACATTCTTCTGGCTCTGCTCCTTTAACTGTGCATCAATTCCTGGAGGTCTTTCCAGTTCACATGGAATTCCTCCAGTTTATTATTCCTTTGAGCACAATAGTATTCCATCACCAACATATACCACAATTTGTTCAGCCATTCCCCAATTGAAGGGCATACCCTCGCTTTCCAGTTTTTTGCCACTACAAAGAGCCCAGCTATAAATATTTTTGTACAAGTCTGTTTATCTATGATCTCTTTGGGGTACAAAACCAGCAATGGTATGGCTGGATCAAAGGGCAGGCATTCTTTTATTGCTCTTTGGGCATAATTCCAAATTGCCATCCAGAATGGTTGAATCAGTTCAGAACTCCACCAGCAGTGCATTAACATCCCAATTTTGCCACATCCCCTACAACATTTATTACTCGCCCCTGCTATCATTTTAGCCAATCTGCTAGGTGTGAGGTGGCACCTCAGAGTTGTTTTGATTTCCATTTCTCTAATTATTAGAGATTTAGAACACTTTCTCATGTACTTATTGATACTTTTGATTTCTTTATCTGAAAATTCCCTATTCGTGTCCCTTGCCCATTTATCAGTTGGGGAATGGGTTGATTTTTTTATACAATTGATTTAGCTCCTTGTATATTTGAGTAATTAGACCTCTGTCAGAATTTTTTGTTATGAAGATTTTTTCCCAATTTGTTGTTTCCCTTCTGATTTTGGTTGCATTGTTTTTGTTTGTACAAAACCTTTTTAACTTAATATAATCAAAATTATTTATTTTACATTTTGTAATTTTTTTCTAACTCTTGCTTGGTTTTAAAATCTTTCCTTTCCCAGAGATCTGACAAGTATGCTATTCTGTGTTCACTTAACTTATTTATAGTTTCCCTCTTTATATTCAAGTCATTCACCCATTCTGAATTTATCTTGGTGTAGGGTGTGAGATGTTGATCTAAACCTAATCTCTCCCATATTGTTTTCCAAATTTCCCAGCAGTTTTTGTCAAATAGTGGATTTTTGTCCCAAAAGTTGGGCTCTTTGGGTTTATCATACACTGCTTTGCTGACATCACTTATCCCAAGTCTGTTCCACTGATCCTTCCTTCTTTCTTTTAGCCAGTACCATATTGTTTTGATGACTGCTGCTTTATAGTATAGCTTAATATCTGGTACTGCTAAGCCACCTTCCTTCACGGTTTTTTTTTCATTATTTCCCTTGATATTCTTGATCTTTTGTTTTTCCAAATAAACTTTGTTATAGTTTTTTTCTAATTCAGTAAAAAAGTTTTTTGGTAGTTTGATAGGTATGGCACTAAATAATTAAATTAATTTGGATAGAATGGCCATTTTTATTATGTTAGCTCATCCTACCCATGAGCAATCAATGTTTTTCCAATTGTTTAGATCTAGTTTTTTTTTAATTCCACATACAATTTTTAATTTAATGGAATACAAATTTGTTAACTTTCTAGATATTTTAAGAGGACATTTCTCTTAAACGAGGTTGATTCCCCAATTCCACAAACTAAATATAAACACTGCATACCTATGCAGTTTATGTAATGAGATTGAGGAATTATGGACAACTAACATGCTCCACCACAAAATGCTATTGACAAAAGGAAAAGGCATTTGTATATAGCTTAGCCAGGAAATGTGCTAAGTGCTTTTTGAATACAAAATATTTAATTTGAGTGGGGGAGCCTCATAAATGAGTTGAGAGGCACAACATTGCAAAGTAGTACCCAATAGATCAGAGCCAATCCATCAGAGGGGAATTGGGGCATGTCTGGAATACAAAAACAAATCTAAGTCTCTTAAAATGACTTTAACCATACAGGCATATAAAAGTTAAATTTAAAAAAAATCAACCTACAGTAGAGAGGATGTTTTTATTGATCCTGGTGTTAACTCTGATGGGAGTATTTTCTGATGGCATTTCCAATGTTTCAAGGAAGGAAGTTTCTGATCATATTATTTACTTATATTATCTGCCCTGATTCTAAATGTAGAACTTTGCACTGTGACTTGCAGCCTTGTTCCATTTTAAAGTTTGCTAAGCAAAATCCAAGCTAATTAGACCTGTGAAGACATCTCTGTTCCTTTTTGCTAGTCATGAAGTTGCTTTGCAAAACAAACAGTACAAAAGTTATCTAATTACTAAATAAGCCTAATATTGATATACCATTTCAAAATTTGTAACACACGTACATACATCATCTCATTTAAACCTCACAACAACCCTGTGAGATAGGTACTACAAATGTGAGTGGCAAATGCTCAGTAGTTACATAACAAGTGTCAAAAGTATAAGGATTCAAATCCCTCTTCATAGCTTAACATTCTTCATTTCTTATATTTGAAAGTCACAAAGGGAAGGAGAGAGGGGGAAGAGAGATCAGTTACCAAAAAGCAAAAGGATCTAAGGTGAAGATAATATAACTAAATAAGCCCATTCTTAGTTAATAAATCACCACACCCACAAGCTAGAATTCACCAAAGTATACAAAACTCCAATAATTTGACTAAGGGTGATCAATGGATCAAATTAAACTGACTACAATTACTTTTGATTCATAACATTTATTTTAACAAACAGCTGAATCCTCAAGATGAACTAGATGCTGCGACAGCTGCTCTCTTGGGTTTAGGTGTTGTTCCTTCACGGAATCCATTCCTGAAACAGCGGTATACAATTTTTAGGTGCCTCATTCGACCAGTACCAGTGGTGTTGCGTCTCTTAGCCTTTGCACTCCAGTTAAACTTTCTCTTGCGTTTAGCAGGGTATCCACATTTGCCACGTGTTGACTTCTGAAGATGATATGCCTTAGAACCACAACGAAGGCACAAAGTGTGCATCTTATTCTGGTGCTTACCAAAGGAAGAAGTCCCCTTTGTCATCTTCCTTCTGCAGCTGGGACCAAAGCTAGATCTAGTTTTAATTGTTTGGAAAGTGTTTTGTAGTTATGTTCATATAATTCCTGTGTTTGTTTTGGTAGATAGATTCCTAAGTATTTTATATTGTCTAGGGTGATTTTAAATGGTGTTTCTCTTTCTACCTCTTCATGCTCTAATGTGTTGGAAATATATAGAAATGCTGATTATTTATGTGCATTTATTTTGTATCCTGCCACTTTGCTAAAGTTGTTGATTATTTCTATTAGCTTTTTAGTTGATTCTCTAGGATTTTTTAAGTAGACCATCATATCATTTGCAAAGAGTGATAGCTTAGTCTCCTCATTGCCTATTTTAATACCTTCAATTTCTTTTTCTTCTCTAATTGCAACTGCTAGTGTTTCTAGTACTATGTTGAATAATAGAGGTGATAATGGGCATCCTTGTTTCACACCTGATCTTACTGGAAAAGCTTCTAATTTATCCCCATTGCAGATGATCTTTGTTGATGGTTTAAGATATATACTGTTTATTATTTTTAGGAAAGGACCTTCTATTCCTATACTTTCTAGTGTTTTCAGTAGGAATGGGTGTTGTATTTTGTCAAAGGCTTTTTCTGCATCTTTTGAGATAAACATGTGGTTTTTGTTAGTTTGCTTGTTGATATGGTCAATTATGTGGATGGTTTTCCTAATGTTGAACCATCCTTGCATTTGTGATATAAATCCCACCTGATCATGGTGGATAACTCTCTTGATCACTTGCTGGAGTCTTTTTTCTAGTATTCTATTTAAGATCTTTGCATCTATGTTCATTAAGGAGATTGGTCTGTAATTTTCTTTCTCTGTTTTTGATCTACCTGGCTTTGGAATCAGTACCATATTTGTGTCATAAGAGGAATTTGGTAAGACTCCTTCTTTGCTCATTATATCAAATAATTTGTATAGTATTGGAATTAATTGTTCTTTGAATGTCTGATAGAATTTACTTGTGAATCCATCAGGCCCTGGGGATTTTTTCTTAGGGAGTTTTTTGATGGCTTGTTCAATTTCTTTTTCTAATATTGGATTATTTAAGTATTCTATTTCTTCTGCTGTTAATCTAGGAAATTTATATTTTTGTAAATATTCGTCCATGTCACCTAGATTGCTATATTTATTGCCATATAATTGGGCAAAATAGTTTTTAATGGTTGCCTTAATTTCCTCTTCATTAGAGGTGAGGTCTGCCTTTTCATCTTTGATACTATTTATTTGGTTTTCTTCTTTCCTTTTTTTAATTAGATCTACCAGTACTTTGTCTATTTTATCTGTTTTTTCAAAATACTAGCTTCTAGTCTTATTTATTAATTCAATAGTTCTTTTACTTTCAATTTTATTAATTTCTCTTTTTATTTTTAGTATTTCTAATTTAGTTTTCATCTGAGGATTTTTAATTTGTTCATTTTTTAGTTTTTTAAGTTGCATGCCCAATTGATTAACCTCTGCCCTCCCTAAATTTTCCCCTTAGAACTGCTTTGGCTGCATCCCATAGGTTTGGGTAAGATGTCTCATCATTGTCATTGTCTTCAATGAAATTATTAATTGTTTCTATGATTTGTTCTTTCACTAAATTATTTTGGAGAATCATATTATTTAATTTCCAATTAGTTTTTGGTTTGCCTCTCCATGTATTTTTACTAATAACTATTTTTATTGCATTATGATCTGAGAAGGTTATGTTTATTATTTCTGCTTTTTTGCATTTGTTTGCCATGTTTCTATGCCCTATTACATGGTCTATCTTTGTGAATGTTCCATGTGCTATTGAAAAGAAGGTGTATTCCTTTTTGTCCCTATTTATTTTTCTCCATATATCTATTAACTCTAATTTTTCTAGGGTTTCATTCACCTATCTTATCTCTTTCTTATTTATTTTTTGGTTTGATTTATCTAGATCTGATAGGGGAAGGTTGAGGTCCCCCACTAGTATGGTACTACTAGTATAGTAGAAATAGTATCTATTTCATCCTTGAGCTCTACTAGCTTCTCCTTTAGAAATTTGGAAGCTATACCATTTGGTGCATACATATTGAGTACTGATATTTCTTCATTGTTTATACTGCATTTTACTAGGATGTAGTTACCTTCCCTATCTCTTTTAATCTTATCGCTTTTTACTTTGGCTCTCTCAGAGATCATGATAGCCACCCCTGCCTTCTTTTTCTCATTTGAAGCCAAAAAGATTTTGCTCCATCCTCTTATTTTCACTCTATGTATATCTGTCTTCATGTGTATTTCTTGTAGACAACATATGGTAGGATTTTGGTTTCTAATCCACTCTGCTATTTGCTTCCATTTTATGGGCAAGTTCATCCCATTCACATTCAAAGTTATAATTATCAACTGTGCATTCCCAGACATTTTAATTCTGTCTCCTATTTCTGTCCTTTCTTCTTTCACTGTTTCCTTCTATACCAATGTTTTGTTTTTAATCAGTTCCTATAATCCCCTCCCTTGTTGTACTTCCCTTTCTCCCCTCTCCCTTCTTATTCCCCTCTTATTGTTCTTTAAAGCCACGTTGCACTCCCCCCCAAGCCCTCTCCCTCCCTAGTATTGCTTCCCTCCCCCCAGGCCGTTTGTTACCCTTCTCTATAGGGCATGAATCAATTCTCTGCCCCAATGGATCTGATTGTTCTTCTCTCTTTAAGTTGATTTCAATGCACTTAAGTATTGAATATTTCTGCTCTCTAACCTCTTTACCCTTACAGTGTATTGAATATTTCCGCTCTCTAATCTCTTTACCCCTACAGTGTATTGTTATTTTTCCCTGTTGGTCCCACGCACTTCTTTATGGAATATAAATTTATTCCTTTTTGTTTGTTTTCCTATTTTTCTTATTATTATCTTCTTTCCCCAGTTTTGTATATATTTATACCTGCATACATGCATACACACACACACACACACACACACATATATATATATATATATATCACTTGACATTTCATCCTATACAGTTTGTCCCTGTTCCCTCTTTGTAAATGCCAATTTACATATGCCAATGACTTTAAAACCTAGTTCTTTCATGAGAATTAAGACAACTAATTGAGATCAAATCCCAGAAGAATTTGTTTTCAAAAGCCATAATGGGGCAGGTAAGATCTGAAGGAGGAGAATGGTCACTGAAAGCAGAAGGCTTTTTGGCCTAAAGGAAAAGAGGAATTCCACTCACATCCCAAGTTGTCCTATTCCTGCATGAACAATCTTGGATCCCTTACCTTTAGTGCCATCAGTATTCCTCTGCCCACTGGAGCTATCAGACCCACTACAATTATTTAGTAGCGGGGAATAATTCATCGAACTACTTGCTGACCATGAGATGTGTGTGTGTATGTGTATTAATAATAGCTCATGTGTATAAAGTGATTTACCTGACCTTCCTTTTCTTTGCATTAACCTTATGAGGCAGGAAAGTATATGGTGAGGGTGAGACTCAGCACTTGGAAGACTAAAATCCAAAACTTCCCTTAAGCCTTCTCTCTATGGGAACATGAACAAACAACATTTCTTCCCTTGGACTCATTTTCCTCATTTATGAAAGGAGTGGGTTGGACCAATTAGCCTTAGATCACTTCCAACTCTAGAATGATAAACCTATTATGCCACTTCCTCAAATGAAGTAGTTTGTGTAAAGTCAAGTAATAGAGCAAGCATTTGAACACGCATCTTCTGACTCCCCAGTCCAATATTCTTTCTACTACACCAAGTGTAGAATGCATTGCTTGAGCCTTGCTTCATCTAGAACATAAAAATTAGGAAGCTTCCCTCTCTTCTTTGCAGACATGAGAGAGACTATGGGTGTGAAGAATTCATTATTATTATTATTATTATTATTATTATTATTATTATTATTAGCTAGCATTATATAGCCCTTTACGGTTTACAAAAACACTTTACAATGGTTTTCTCACTTGATTCTCATAACAACTCTGGGAGATAAGTGCTTTTATTATCTCCATTTTACAAATGAGGAAACTGAGTCAGAGGTAAAATGATTTTCCCGGAGTACACAATTATTAAGAGTTTAAGGTAGGATATGAACTCATGATTTTCTTACTTCACCCTAGCTATTGGTTCATTTCTCTCTGTCTCTCTGTCTCTCTGTCTCTCT